>NC_074683.1:50948629-50950288 GCF_029448725.1 Salvelinus fontinalis | reverse complement strand
TTGTGATTATTGTTAGAAAAGGTATGTTTTTAACCCATTAAACTGTTGGGAATTGGTCTATATAGAGAGGGCCGAATCGGACGGTACGTTACGGTGCGGTACATTACGGTGCGGTAGGTTACGGTGCGGTAGGTTACGGTGCGGTAGGTTACGGTGCGGTAGGTTACGGCGCGGTAGGTTACGGCGCGGTGCGGTACGGCGCGGTGCGTTACGTCGCGGTAGGTTACGTCGCGGTAGGTTACGTCGCGGTAGGTTACGTCGCGGTAGGTTACGGCGCGGTAGGTTACGGCGCGGTACGTTCCGGCGCGGTGCGGTAGGTTCCGGTGAGGTAGGTTCCGGTGCCGTACGTTCCGGTGCGGTAGGTTACGGCGCGGTAGGTTACGGCGCGGTAGGTTACGGCGCGGTAGGTTACGGCGCGGTAGGTTACGGCGCGGTGCGGTACGGCGCGGTGCGGTACGGCGCGGTGCGTTACGTCGCGGTAGGTTACGGCGCGGTAGGTTACGGCGCGGTAGGTTACGGCGCGGTAGGTTACGGCGCGGTAGGTTACGGCGCGGTAGGTTACGGCGCGGTAGGTTACGGCGCGGTTGGTTACGGCGCGGTAGGTTACGGCGCGGTAGGTTACGGCGCGTTGCGGTGCGGCGCGTTGCGGTGCGGCGCGTTGCGGTGCGGCGCGTTGCGGTGCGGCGCGTTGCGGCGCGGTGCGGTAGGTTCCGGTGCGGTAGGTTCCGGTGCGGTAGGTTCCGGTGCGGTAGGTTCCGGTGCGGTAGGTTCCGGTGCGGTAGGTTCCGGTGCGGTAGGTTCCGGTGCGGTACGTTCCGGTGCGGTACGTTCCGGTGCGGTACGTTCCGGTGCGGTACGTTCCGGTGCGGTACGTTCCGGTGCGGTACGTTCCGGTGCGGTACGTTCCGGTGCGGTACGTTCCGGTGCGGTACGTTCCGGTGCGGTACGTTCCGGTGCGGTACGTTCCGGTGCGGTACGTTCCGGTGCGGTACGTTCCGGTGCGGTACGTTCCGGTGCGGTACGTTACGGCGCGGTTGGTTACGGCGCGGTACGTTCCGGCGAGGTACGTTCCGGCGAGGTAGGTTCCGGCGAGGTAGGTTCCGGCGAGGTAGGTTCCGGCGAGGTAGGTTCCGGCGCCGTACGTTCCGGCGCCGTACGTTCCGGCGCGGTAGGTTCCGGCGCGGTTGGTTACGGCGCGGTTGGTTACGGCGCGGTTGGTTACGGCGCGGTTGGTTACGGCGCGGTAGGTTACGGCGCGGTAGGTTACGGCGCGTTACGGTGCGGCGCGTTACGGTGCGTTACGGTGCGGCGCGTTACGGCGCGGCGCGTTACGGCGCGGCGCGTTACGGCGCGGCGCGTTACGGCGCGGCGCGTTACGGCGCGGCGCGTTACGGCGCGGCGCGTTGCGGCGCGGCGCGTTGCGGCGCGGCGCGTTGCGGCGCGACGCGTTGCGGCGCGGCGCGTTGCGGCGCGGCGCGGTGCGGCACGTTCCGGTGCGGCACGTTCCGGTGCGGCACGTTCCGGTGCGGCACGTTCCGGTGCGGTACGTTCCGGTGCGGTACGTTCCGGTGCGGTACGTTCCGGTGCGGTACGTTACGGCGCGGTACGTTACGGCGCGGTACGTTACGGCGCGGTACGTTACGGCGCGGTACGTTACGG
>NC_074683.1:50548099-50573129 GCF_029448725.1 Salvelinus fontinalis | reverse complement strand
GGTTAGAGGTGAGATGGTGGAGTATGGGGTTAGAGGTGAGATGGTGGAGTATGGGGTTAGAGGTGAGATGGTGGAGTATGGGGTTAGAGGTGAGATGGTGGAGTATGGGGTTAGAGGTGAGAGTGGTGGAGTATGGGGTTAGTGGTGAGATGGTGGAGTATGGGGTTAGAGGTGAGATGGTGGAGTATGGGGTTAGAGGTGAGATGGTGGAGTATGGGGTTAGAGGTGAGATGGTGGAGTATGGGGTTAGAGGTGAGATGGTGGAGTATGGGGTTAGAGGTGAGATGGTGGAGTATGGGGTTAGAGGTGAGATGGTGGAGTATGGGGTTAGAGGTGAGATGGTGGAGTATGGGGTTAGAGGTGAGAGTGGTGGAGTATGGGGTTAGAGGTGAGATGGTGGAGTATGGGGTTAGAGGTGAGATGGTGGAGTATGGGGTTAGAGGTGAGATGGTGGAGTATGGGGTTAGAGGTGAGATGGTGGAGTATGGGGTTAGAGGTGAGATGGTGGAGTATGGGGTTAGAGGTGAGATGGTGGAGTATGGGGTTAGAGGTGAGATGGTGGAGTATGGGGTTAGAGGTGAGATGGTGAGATGGTGGAGTATGGGGTTAGAGGTGAGATGGTGGAGTATGGGGTTAGAGGTGGAGTATGGGGTTAGAGGTGAGATGGTGGAGTATGGGGTTAGAGGTGAGATGGTGGAGTATGGGGTTAGAGGTGAGATGGTGGAGTATGGGGTTAGAGGTGAGATGGTGGAGTATGGGGTTAGAGGTGAGATGGTGGAGTATGGGGTTAGAGGTGAGATGGTGGAGTATGGGGTTAGAGGTGAGATGGTGGAGTATGGGGTTAGAGGTGAGATGGTGGAGTATGGGGTTAGAGGTGAGATGGTGGAGTATGGGGTTAGAGGTGAGATGGTGGAGTATGGGGTTAGAGGTGAGATGGTGGAGTATGGGGTTAGAGGTGAGATGGTGGAGTATGGGGTTAGAGGTGAGATGGTGGAGTATGGGGTTAGAGGTGAGATGGTGGAGTATGGGGTTAGAGGTGAGATGGTGAGATGGTGGAGTATGGGGTTAGAGGTGAGATGGTGGAGTATGGGGTTAGAGGTGAGATGGTGGAGTATGGGGTTAGAGGTGAGATGGTGGAGTATGGGGTTAGAGGTGAGATGGTGGAGTATGGGGTTAGAGGTGAGATGGTGGAGTATGGGGTTAGAGGTGAGATGGTGGAGGGGTATGGGGTTAGAGGTGAGATGGTGGAGTATGGGGTTAGAGGTGAGTGGTGGAGTATGGGGTTAGAGGTGAGATGGTGGAGTATGGGGTTAGAGGTGAGATGGTGGAGTATGGGGTTAGAGGTGAGTGGGTGGAGTATGGGGTTAGAGGTGAGATGGTGGAGTATGGGGTTAGAGGTGAGATGGTGGAGTATGGGGTTAGAGGTGAGATGGTGGAGTATGGGGTTAGAGGTGAGATGGTGGAGTATGGGGTTAGAGGTGAGAGTGGTGGAGTATGGGGTTAGAGGTGAGATGGTGGAGTATGGGGTTAGAGGTGAGATGGTGGAGTATGGGGTTAGAGGTGAGATGGTGGAGTATGGGGTTAGAGGTGAGGTGGTGGAGTATGGGGTTAGAGGTGAGATGGTGGAGTATGGGGTTAGAGGTGAGATGGTGGAGTATGGGGTTAGAGGTGAGATGGTGGAGTATGGGGTTAGAGGTGAGATGGTGGAGTATGGGGTTAGAGGTGAGATGGTGGAGTATGGGGTTAGAGGTGAGATGGTGGAGTATGGGGTTAGAGGTGAGATGGTGGAGTATGGGGTTAGAGGTGAGATGGTGGAGTATGGGGTTAGAGGTGAGATGGTGGAGTATGGGGTTAGAGGTGAGATGGTGGAGTATGGGGTTAGAGGTGAGATGGTGAGATGGTGGAGTATGGGGTTAGAGGTGAGATGGTGGAGTATGGGGTTAGAGGTGAGATGGTGGAGTATGGGGTTAGAGGTGAGATGGTGGAGTATGGGGTTAGAGGTGAGATGGTGGAGTATGGGGTTAGAGGTGAGATGGTGGAGTATGGGGTTAGAGGTGAGATGGTGGAGTATGGGGTTAGAGGTGAGATGGTGGAGTATGGGGTTAGAGGTGAGATGGTGGAGTATGGGGTTAGAGGTGAGATGGTGGAGTATGGGGTTAGAGGTGAGATGGTGAGATGGTGGAGTATGGGGTTAGAGGTGAGATGGTGGAGTATGGGGTTAGAGGTGAGATGGTGGAGTATGGGGTTAGAGGTGAGATGGTGGAGTATGGGGTTAGAGGTGAGATGGTGGAGTATGGGGTTAGAGGTGAGATGGTGGAGTATGGGGTTAGAGGTGAGATGGTGGAGTATGGGGTTAGAGGTGAGATGGTGGAGTATGGGGTTAGAGGTGAGATGGTGGAGTATGGGGTTAGAGGTGAGATGGTGGAGTATGGGGTTAGAGGTGAGATGGTGGAGTATGGGGTTAGAGGTGAGATGGTGGAGTATGGGGTTAGAGGTGAGATGGTGGAGTATGGGGTTAGAGGTGAGATGGTGGAGTATGGGGTTAGAGGTGAGATGGTGGAGTATGGGGTTAGAGGTGAGATGGTGAGATGGTGGAGTATGGGGTTAGAGGTGAGATGGTGGAGTATGGGGTGAGATGGTGGAGTATGGGGTTAGAGGTGAGATGGTGGAGTATGGGGTTAGAGGTGAGATGGTGGAGTATGGGGTTAGAGGTGAGATGGTGAGATGGTGGAGTATGGGGTTAGAGGTGAGATGGTGGAGTATGGGGTTAGAGGTGAGATGGTGGAGTATGGGGTTAGAGGTGAGATGGTGAGATGGTGGAGTATGGGGTTAGAGGTGAGATGGTGGAGTATGGGGTTAGAGGTGAGATGGTGGAGTATGGGGTTAGAGGTGAGATGGTGGAGTATGGGGTTAGAGGTGAGATGGTGGAGTATGGGGTTAGAGGTGAGATGGTGGAGTATGGGGTTAGAGGTGAGATGGTGGAGTATGGGGTTAGAGGTGAGATGGTGGAGTATGGGGTTAGAGGTGAGATGGTGAGATGGTGGAGTATGGGGTTAGAGGTGAGATGGTGGAGTATGGGGTTAGAGGTGAGATGGTGGAGTATGGGGTTAGAGGTGAGATGGTGGAGTATGGGGTTAGAGGTGAGATGGTGGAGTATGGGGTTAGAGGTGAGATGGTGGAGTATGGGGTTAGAGGTGAGATGGTGGAGTATGGGGTTAGAGGTGAGATGGTGGAGTATGGGGTTAGAGGTGAGATGGTGGAGTATGGGGTTAGAGGTGAGATGGTGGAGTATGGGGTTAGAGGTGAGATGGTGGAGTATGGGGTTAGAGGTGAGATGGTGGAGTATGGGGTTAGAGGTGAGATGGTGGAGTATGGGGTTAGAGGTGAGATGGTGGAGTATGGGGTTAGAGGTGAGATGGTGGAGTATGGGGTTAGAGGTGAGATGGTGGAGTATGGGGTTAGAGGTGAGATGGTGGAGTATGGGGTTAGAGGTGAGAGTGGTGGAGTATGGGGTTAGAGGTGAGATGGTGGAGTATGGGGTTAGAGGTGAGATGGTGGAGTATGGGGTTAGAGGTGAGATGGTGGAGTATGGGGTTAGAGGTGAGATGGTGGAGTATGGGGTTAGAGGTGAGATGGTGGAGTATGGGGTTAGAGGTGAGATGGTGGAGTATGGGGTTAGAGGTGAGATGGTGGAGTATGGGGTTAGAGGTGAGATGGTGGAGTATGGGGTTAGAGGTGAGATGGTGGAGTATGGGGTTAGAGGTGAGATGGTGGAGTATGGGGTTAGAGGTGAGATGGTGGAGTATGGGGTTAGAGGTGAGATGGTGGAGTATGGGGTTAGAGGTGAGATGGTGGAGTATGGGGTTAGAGGTGAGATGGTGGAGTATGGGGTTAGAGGTGAGATGGTGGAGTATGGGGTTAGAGGTGAGATGGTGGAGTATGGGGTTAGAGGTGAGATGGTGGAGTATGGGGTTAGAGGTGAGATGGTGGAGTATGGGGTTAGAGGTGAGATGGTGGAGTATGGGGTTAGAGGTGAGATGGTGGAGTATGGGGTTAGAGGTGAGATGGTGGAGTATGGGGTTAGAGGTGAGATGGTGGAGTATGGGGTTAGAGGTGAGATGGTGGAGTATGGGGTTAGAGGTGAGATGGTGGAGTATGGGGTTGGGGAGAGGTGAGATGGTGGAGTATGGGGTTAGAGGTGAGATGGTGGAGTATGGGGTTAGAGGTGAGATGGTGGAGTATGGGGTTAGAGGTGAGATGGTGAGATGGGGAGTATGGGGTTAGAGGTGAGATGGTGGAGTATGGGGTTAGAGGTGAGATGGTGGAGTATGGGGTTAGAGGTGAGATGGTGAGATGGTGGAGTATGGGGTTAGAGGTGAGATGGTGGAGTATGGGGTTAGAGGTGAGATGGTGGAGTATGGGGTTAGAGGTGAGATGGTGGAGTATGGGGTTAGAGGTGAGATGGTGGAGTATGGGGTTAGAGGTGAGATGGTGGAGTATGGGGTTAGAGGTGAGATGGTGGAGTATGGGGTTAGAGGTGAGATGGTGGAGTATGGGGTTAGAGGTGAGATGGTGGAGTATGGGGTTAGAGGTGAGATGGTGGAGTATGGGGTTAGAGGTGAGATGGTGAGATGGTGGAGTATGGGGTTAGAGGTGAGATGGTGGAGTATGGGGTTAGAGGTGAGATGGTGGAGTATGGGGTTAGAGGTGAGATGGTGGAGTATGGGGTTAGAGGTGAGATGGTGGAGTATGGGGTTAGAGGTGAGAGTGGTGGAGTATGGGGTTAGAGGTGAGATGGTGGAGTATGGGGTTAGAGGTGAGATGGTGGAGTATGGGGTTAGAGGTGAGATGGTGGAGTATGGGGTTAGAGGTGAGATGGTGGAGTATGGGGTTAGAGGTGAGATGGTGGAGTATGGGGTTAGAGGTGAGATGGTGGAGTATGGGGTTAGAGGTGAGATGGTGGAGTATGGGGTTAGAGGTGAGATGGTGGAGTATGGGGTTAGAGGTGAGATGGTGGAGTATGGGGTTAGAGGTGAGATGGTGGAGTATGGGGTTAGAGGTGAGATGGTGAGATGGTGGAGTATGGGGTTAGAGGTGAGATGGTGGAGTATGGGGTTAGAGGTGAGATGGTGGAGTATGGGGTTAGAGGTGAGATGGTGGAGTATGGGGTTAGAGGTGAGATGGTGGAGTATGGGGTTAGAGGTGAGATGGTGGAGTATGGGGTTAGAGGTGAGATGGTGGAGTATGGGGTTAGAGGTGAGATGGTGAGATGGTGGAGTATGGGGTTAGAGGTGAGATGGTGGAGTATGGGGTTAGAGGTGAGATGGTGGAGTATGGGGTTAGAGGTGAGATGGTGGAGTATGGGGTTAGAGGTGAGATGGTGGAGTATGGGGTTAGAGGTGAGATGGTGGAGTATGGGGTTAGAGGTGAGATGGTGGAGTATGGGGTTAGAGGTGAGATGGTGGAGTATGGGGTTAGAGGTGAGATGGTGGAGTATGGGGTAGGGTAGAGGTGAGATGGTGGAGTATGGGGTTAGAGGTGAGATGGTGGAGTATGGGGTTAGAGGTGAGATGGTGGAGTATGGGGTTAGAGGTGAGATGGTGGAGTATGGGGTTAGAGGTGAGATGGTGAGATGGTGGAGTATGGGGTTAGAGGTGAGATGGTGGAGTATGGGGTTAGAGGTGAGATGGTGGAGTATGGGGTTAGAGGTGAGATGGTGAGATGGTGGAGTATGGGGTTAGAGGTGAGATGGTGGAGTATGGGGTTAGAGGTGAGATGGTGGAGTATGGGGTTAGAGGTGAGATGGTGGAGTATGGGGTTAGAGGTGAGATGGTGGAGTATGGGGTTAGAGGTGAGATGGTGGAGTATGGGGTTAGAGGTGAGATGGTGGAGTATGGGGTTAGAGGTGAGATGGTGAGATGGTGGAGTATGGGGTTAGAGGTGAGATGGTGGAGTATGGGGTTAGAGGTGAGATGGTGGAGTATGGGGTTAGAGGTGAGATGGTGGAGTATGGGGTTAGAGGTGAGATGGTGAGATGGTGGAGTATGGGGTTAGAGGTGAGATGGTGGAGTATGGGGTTAGAGGTGAGATGGTGGAGTATGGGGTTAGAGGTGAGATGGTGGAGTATGGGGTTAGAGGTGAGATGGTGGAGTATGGGGTTAGAGGTGAGATGGTGGAGTATGGGGTTAGAGGTGAGATGGTGGAGTATGGGGTTAGAGGTGAGATGGTGGAGTATGGGGTTAGAGGTGAGATGGTGGAGTATGGGGTTAGAGGTGAGATGGTGGAGTATGGGGTTAGAGGTGAGATGGTGGAGTATGGGGTTAGAGGTGAGATGGTGGAGTATGGGGTTAGAGGTGAGATGGTGGAGTATGGGGTTAGAGGTGAGATGGTGGAGTATGGGGTTAGAGGTGAGATGGTGAGATGGTGGAGTATGGGGTTAGAGGTGAGATGGTGGAGTATGGGGTTAGAGGTGAGATGGTGAGATGGGGTATGGGGTTAGAGGTGAGATGGTGGAGTATGGGGTTAGAGGTGAGATGGTGGAGTATGGGGTTAGAGGTGAGATGGTGGAGTATGGGGTTAGAGGTGAGATGGTGGAGTATGGGGTTAGAGGTGAGATGGTGAGATGGTGGAGTATGGGGTTAGAGGTGAGATGGTGGAGTATGGGGTTAGAGGTGAGATGGTGGAGTATGGGGTTAGAGGTGAGATGGTGGAGTATGGGGTTAGAGGTGAGATGGTGGAGTATGGGGTTAGAGGTGAGATGGTGGAGTATGGGGTTAGAGGTGAGATGGTGGAGTATGGGGTTAGAGGTGAGATGGTGGAGTATGGGGTTAGAGGTGAGATGGTGAGATGGTGGAGTATGGGGTTAGAGGTGAGATGGTGGAGTATGGGGTTAGAGGTGAGATGGTGGAGTATGGGGTTAGAGGTGAGATGGTGGAGTATGGGGTTAGAGGTGAGATGGTGGAGTATGGGGTTAGAGGTGAGATGGTGGAGTATGGGGTTAGAGGTGAGATGGTGGAGTATGGGGTTAGAGGTGAGATGGTGGAGTATGGGGTTAGAGGTGAGATGGTGGAGTATGGGGTTAGAGGTGAGATGGTGAGATGGTGGAGTATGGGGTTAGAGGTGAGATGGTGGAGTATGGGGTTAGAGGTGAGATGGTGGAGTATGGGGTTAGAGGTGAGATGGTGGAGTATGGGGTTAGAGGTGAGATGGTGGAGTATGGGGTTAGAGGTGAGATGGTGGAGTATGGGGTTAGAGGTGAGATGGTGGAGTATGGGGTTAGAGGTGAGATGGTGGAGTATGGGGTTAGAGGTGAGATGGTGAGATGGTGGAGTATGGGGTTAGAGGTGAGATGGTGGAGTATGGGGTTAGAGGTGAGATGGTGGAGTATGGGGTTAGAGGTGAGATGGTGGAGTATGGGGTTAGAGGTGAGATGGTGAGAGGTGGAGTATGGGGTTAGAGGTGAGATGGTGGAGTATGGGGTTAGAGGTGAGATGGTGGAGTATGGGGTTAGAGGTGAGATGGTGGAGTATGGGGTTAGAGGTGAGATGGTGGAGTATGGGGTTAGAGGTGAGATGGTGGAGTATGGGGTTAGAGGTGAGATGGTGGAGTATGGGGTTAGAGGTGAGATGGTGGAGTATGGGGTTAGAGGTGAGATGGTGGAGTATGGGGTTAGAGGTGAGATGGTGGAGTATGGGGTTAGAGGTGAGATGGTGGAGTATGGGGTTAGAGGTGAGATGGTGGAGTATGGGGTTAGAGGTGAGATGGTGGAGTATGGGGTTAGAGGTGAGATGGTGGAGTATGGGGTTAGAGGTGAGATGGTGGAGTATGGGGTTAGAGGTGAGATGGTGAGATGGTGGAGTATGGGGTTAGAGGTGAGATGGTGGAGTATGGGGTTAGAGGTGAGATGGTGGAGTATGGGGTTAGAGGTGAGATGGTGGAGTATGGGGTTAGAGGTGAGATGGTGGAGTATGGGGTTAGAGGTGAGATGGTGGAGTATGGGGTTAGAGGTGAGATGGTGGAGTATGGGGTTAGAGGTGAGATGGTGGAGTATGGGGTTAGAGGTGAGATGGTGGAGTATGGGGTTAGAGGTGAGATGGTGAGATGGTGGAGTATGGGGTTAGAGGTGAGATGGTGGAGTATGGGGTTAGAGGTGAGATGGTGGAGTATGGGGTTAGAGGTGAGATGGTGGAGTATGGGGTTAGAGGTGAGATGGTGGAGTATGGGGTTAGAGGTGAGATGGTGGAGTATGGGGTTAGAGGTGAGATGGTGGAGTATGGGGTTAGAGGTGAGATGGTGGAGTATGGGGTTAGAGGTGAGATGGTGAGATGGTGGAGTATGGGGTTAGAGGTGAGATGGTGGAGTATGGGGTTAGAGGTGAGATGGTGGAGTATGGGGTTAGAGGTGAGATGGTGGAGTATGGGGTTAGAGGTGAGATGGTGAGGGTGGAGTATGGGGTTAGAGGTGAGATGGTGGAGTATGGGGTTAGAGGTGAGATGGTGGAGTATGGGGTTAGAGGTGAGATGGTGGAGTATGGGGTTAGAGGTGAGATGGTGAGATGGTGGAGTATGGGGTTAGAGGTGAGATGGTGGAGTATGGGGTTA
The DNA here is from genome assembly GCF_029448725.1 of Salvelinus fontinalis. Taxonomy (NCBI): domain Eukaryota; kingdom Metazoa; phylum Chordata; class Actinopteri; order Salmoniformes; family Salmonidae; genus Salvelinus; species Salvelinus fontinalis. The sequence continues at coordinate 50,564,529 of NC_074683.1, read as the reverse complement.
GAGGTGAGATGGTGGAGTATGGGGTTAGAGGTGAGATGGTGGAGTATGGGGTTAGAGGTGAGATGGTGGAGTATGGGGTTAGAGGTGAGATGGTGGAGTATGGGGTTAGAGGTGAGATGGTGAGATGGTGGAGTATGGGGTTAGAGGTGAGATGGTGGAGTATGGGGTTAGAGGTGAGATGGTGGAGTATGGGGTTAGAGGTGAGAGGTGGGGTGGAGTATGGGGTTAGAGGTGAGATGGTGGAGTATGGGGTTAGAGGTGAGATGGTGGAGTATGGGGTTAGAGGTGAGATGGTGGAGTATGGGGTTAGAGGTGAGATGGTGAGAGGTGGAGTATGGGGTTAGAGGTGAGATGGTGGAGTATGGGGTTAGAGGTGAGATGGTGGAGTATGGGGTTAGAGGTGAGATGGTGAGATGGTGGAGTATGGGGTTAGAGGTGAGATGGTGGAGTATGGGGTTAGAGGTGAGAGTGGTGGAGTATGGGGTTAGAGGTGAGATGGTGGAGTATGGGGTTAGAGGTGAGATGGTGAGATGGTGGAGTATGGGGTTAGAGGTGAGATGGTGGAGTATGGGGTTAGAGGTGAGATGGTGGAGTATGGGGTTAGAGGTGAGATGGTGGAGTATGGGGTTAGAGGTGAGATGGTGGAGTATGGGGTTAGAGGTGAGATGGTGGAGTATGGGGTTAGAGGTGAGATGGTGGAGTATGGGGTTAGAGGTGAGATGGTGGAGTATGGGGTTAGAGGTGAGATGGTGGAGTATGGGGTTAGAGGTGAGATGGTGGAGTATGGGGTTAGAGGTGAGATGGTGGAGTATGGGGTTAGAGGTGAGATGGTGGAGTATGGGGTTAGAGGTGAGATGGTGAGTGGTGGAGTATGGGGTTAGAGGTGAGATGGTGAGATGGTGGAGTATGGGGTTAGAGGTGAGATGGTGGAGTATGGGGTTAGAGGTGAGATGGTGGAGTATGGGGTTAGAGGTGAGATGGTGGAGTATGGGGTTAGAGGTGAGATGGTGGAGTATGGGGTTAGAGGTGAGATGGTGGAGTATGGGGTTAGAGGTGAGATGGTGGAGTATGGGGTTAGAGGTGAGATGGTGAGATGGTGGAGTATGGGGTTAGAGGTGAGATGGTGGAGTATGGGGTTAGAGGTGAGATGGTGGAGTATGGGGTTAGAGGTGAGATGGTGGAGTATGGGGTTAGAGGTGAGGATGGTGGAGTATGGGGTTAGAGGTGAGATGGTGGAGTATGGGGTGAGATGGTGGAGTATGGGGTTAGAGGTGAGATGGTGGAGTATGGGGTTAGAGGTGAGATGGTGGAGTATGGGGTTAGAGGTGAGATGGTGGAGTATGGGGTTAGAGGTGAGATGGTGGAGTATGGGGTTAGAGGTGAGATGGTGGAGTATGGGGTTAGAGGTGAGATGGTGAGATGGTGGAGTATGGGGTTAGAGGTGAGATGGTGGAGTATGGGGTTAGAGGTGAGGTGGTGGAGTATGGGGTTAGAGGTGAGATGGTGGAGTATGGGGTTAGAGGTGAGATGGTGAGAGGTGGAGTATGGGGTTAGAGGTGAGATGGTGGAGTATGGGGTTAGAGGTGAGATGGTGAGATGGTGGAGTATGGGGTTAGAGGTGAGATGGTGGAGTATGGGGTTAGAGGTGAGATGGTGGAGTATGGGGTTAGAGGTGAGATGGTGGAGTATGGGGTTAGAGGTGAGATGGTGGAGTATGGGGTTAGAGGTGAGATGGTGGAGTATGGGGTTAGAGGTGAGATGGTGAGAGGTGGAGTATGGGGTTAGAGGTGAGATGGTGGAGTATGGGGTTAGAGGTGAGATGGTGAGATGGTGGAGTATGGGGTTAGAGGTGAGATGGTGGAGTATGGGGTTAGAGGTGAGATGGTGGAGTATGGGGTTAGAGGTGAGATGGTGGAGTATGGGGTTAGAGGTGAGATGGTGGAGTATGGGGTTAGAGGTGAGATGGTGAGATGGTGGAGTATGGGGTTAGAGGTGAGATGGTGGAGTATGGGGTTAGAGGTGAGATGGTGGAGTATGGGGTTAGAGGTGAGATGGTGGAGTATGGGGTTAGAGGTGAGATGGTGGAGTATGGGGTTAGAGGTGAGATGGTGGAGTATGGGGTTAGAGGTGAGATGGTGGAGTATGGGGTTAGAGGTGAGATGGTGGAGTATGGGGTTAGAGGTGAGATGGTGAGATGGTGGAGTATGGGGTTAGAGGTGAGATGGTGGAGTATGGGGTTAGAGGTGAGATGGTGGAGTATGGGGTTAGAGGTGAGATGGTGGAGTATGGGGTTAGAGGTGAGATGGTGGAGTATGGGGTTAGAGGTGAGATGGTGAGATGGTGGAGTATGGGGTTAGAGGTGAGATGGTGGAGTATGGGGTTAGAGGTGAGATGGTGGAGTATGGGGTTAGAGGTGAGATGGTGAGATGGTGGAGTATGGGGTTAGAGGTGAGATGGTGGAGTATGGGGTTAGAGGTGAGATGGTGGAGTATGGGGTTAGAGGTGAGATGGTGGAGTATGGGGTTAGAGGTGAGATGGTGAGATGGTGGAGTATGGGGTTAGAGGTGAGATGGTGGAGTATGGGGTTAGAGGTGAGATGGTGGAGTATGGGGTTAGAGGTGAGATGGTGGAGTATGGGGTTAGAGGTGAGAGTGGTGGAGTATGGGGTTAGAGGTGAGATGGTGGAGTATGGGGTTAGAGGTGAGATGGTGGAGTATGGGGTGAGAGGTGAGATGGTGGAGTATGGGGTTAGAGGTGAGATGGTGGAGTATGGGGTTAGAGGTGAGGTGGTGGAGTATGGGGTTAGAGGTGAGATGGTGAGATGGTGGAGTATGGGGTTAGAGGTGAGATGGTGGAGTATGGGGTTAGAGGTGAGATGGTGGAGTATGGGGTTAGAGGTGAGATGGTGAGATGGTGGAGTATGGGGTTAGAGGTGAGATGGTGGAGTATGGGGTTAGAGGTGAGATGGTGGAGTATGGGGTTAGAGGTGAGATGGTGGAGTATGGGGTTAGAGGTGAGATGGTGAGAGGTGGAGTATGGGGTTAGAGGTGAGATGGTGGAGTATGGGGTTAGAGGTGAGATGGTGGAGTATGGGGTTAGAGGTGAGATGGTGAGATGGTGGAGTATGGGGTTAGAGGTGAGGTGGTGGAGTATGGGGTTAGAGGTGAGATGGTGGAGTATGGGGTTAGAGGTGAGATGGTGGAGTATGGGGTTAGAGGTGAGATGGTGAGATGGTGGAGTATGGGGTTAGAGGTGAGATGGTGGAGTATGGGGTTAGAGGTGAGATGGTGGAGTATGGGGTTAGAGGTGAGATGGTGGAGTATGGGGTTAGAGGTGAGATGGTGGAGTATGGGGTTAGAGGTGAGATGGTGGAGTATGGGGTTAGAGGTGAGATGGTGAGATGGTGGAGTATGGGGTTAGAGGTGAGATGGTGGAGTATGGGGTTAGAGGTGAGATGGTGGAGTATGGGGTTAGAGGTGAGGTGGTGGAGTATGGGGTTAGAGGTGAGATGGTGGAGTATGGGGTTAGAGGTGAGATGGTGGAGTATGGGGTTAGAGGTGAGATGGTGGAGTATGGGGTTAGAGGTGAGATGGTGAGATGGTGGAGTATGGGGTTAGAGGTGAGATGGTGGAGTATGGGGTTAGAGGTGAGATGGTGGAGTATGGGGTTAGAGGTGAGATGGTGGAGTATGGGGTTAGAGGTGAGATGGTGGAGTATGGGGTTAGAGGTGAGATGGTGGAGTATGGGGTTAGAGGTGAGATGGTGGAGTATGGGGTTAGAGGTGAGATGGTGGAGTATGGGGTTAGAGGTGAGATGGTGAGATGGTGGAGTATGGGGTTAGAGGTGAGATGGTGGAGTATGGGGTTAGAGGTGAGAGGTGAGATGGGGAGTATGGGGTTAGAGGTGAGATGGTGGAGTATGGGGTTAGAGGTGAGATGGTGGAGTATGGGGTTAGAGGTGAGATGGTGGAGTATGGGGTTAGAGGTGAGATGGTGGAGTATGGGGTTAGAGGTGAGATGGTGGAGTATGGGGTTAGAGGTGAGATGGTGGAGTATGGGGTTAGAGGTGAGATGGTGAGATGGTGGAGTATGGGGTTAGAGGTGAGATGGTGGAGTATGGGGTTAGAGGTGAGTGGTGGAGTATGGGGTTAGAGGTGAGATGGTGGAGTATGGGGTTAGAGGTGAGATGGTGGAGTATGGGGTTAGAGGTGAGATGGTGAGATGGTGGAGTATGGGGTTAGAGGTGAGATGGTGGAGTATGGGGTTAGAGGTGAGATGGTGGAGTATGGGGTTAGAGGTGAGATGGTGGAGTATGGGGTTAGAGGTGAGAGGTGAGATGGTGGAGTATGGGGTTAGAGGTGAGATGGTGGAGTATGGGGTTAGAGGTGAGATGGTGGAGTATGGGGTTAGAGGTGAGATGGTGGAGTATGGGGTTAGAGGTGAGATGGTGAGAGGTGGAGTATGGGGTTAGAGGTGAGATGGTGGAGTATGGGGTTAGAGGTGAGATGGTGAGATGGTGGAGTATGGGGTTAGAGGTGAGATGGTGGAGTATGGGGTTAGAGGTGAGATGGTGGAGTATGGGGTTAGAGGTGAGATGGTGGAGTATGGGGTTAGAGGTGAGATGGTGGAGTATGGGGTTAGAGGTGAGATGGTGGAGTATGGGGTTAGAGGTGAGATGGTGGAGTATGGGGTTAGAGGTGAGGTGGTGGAGTATGGGGTTAGAGGTGAGATGGTGAGATGATGGGGTTAGAGGTGAGATGGTGGAGTATGGGGTTAGAGGTGAGATGGTGGAGTATGGGGTTAGAGGTGAGATGGTGAGATGGTGGAGTATGGGGTTAGAGGTGAGATGGTGGAGTATGGGGTTAGAGGTGAGATGGTGGAGTATGGGGTTAGAGGTGAGATGGTGGAGTATGGGGTTAGAGGTGAGATGGTGGAGTATGGGGTTAGAGGTGAGATGGTGAGATGGTGGAGTATGGGGTTAGAGGTGAGATGGTGGAGTATGGGGTTAGAGGTGAGATGGTGGAGTATGGGGTTAGAGGTGAGGTGGTGGAGTATGGGGTTAGAGGTGAGGTGGTGGAGTATGGGGTTAGAGGTGAGATGGTGGAGTATGGGGTTAGAGGTGAGATGGTGAGGTGGTGGAGTATGGGGTTAGAGGTGAGATGGTGAGATGGTGGAGTATGGGGTTAGAGGTGAGATGGTGGAGTATGGGGTTAGAGGTGAGATGGTGGAGTATGGGGTTAGAGGTGAGATGGTGGAGTATGGGGTTAGAGGTGAGATGGTGGAGTATGGGGTTAGAGGTGAGATGGTGGAGTATGGGGTTAGAGGTGAGATGGTGGAGTATGGGGTTAGAGGTGAGATGGTGAGATGGTGGAGTATGGGGTTAGAGGTGAGATGGTGGAGTATGGGGTTAGAGGTGAGATGGTGAGATGGTGGAGTATGGGGTTAGAGGTGAGATGGTGGAGTATGGGGTTAGAGGTGAGATGGTGGAGTATGGGGTTAGAGGTGAGATGGTGGAGTATGGGGTTAGAGGTGAGATGGTGGAGTATGGGGTTAGAGGTGAGATGGTGGAGTATGGGGTTAGAGGTGAGATGGTGGAGTATGGGGTTAGAGGTGAGATGGTGGAGTATGGGGTTAGAGGTGAGATGGTGAGATGGTGGAGTATGGGGTTAGAGGTGAGATGGTGGAGTATGGGGGTGAGATGGTGGAGTATGGGGTTAGAGGTGAGATGGTGGAGTATGGGGTTAGAGGTGATGGTGAGATGGTGGAGTATGGGGTTAGAGGTGAGATGGTGGAGTATGGGGTTAGAGGTGAGATGGTGAGATGGTGGAGTATGGGGTTAGAGGTGAGATGGTGGAGTATGGGGTTAGAGGTGAGATGGTGAGATGGTGGAGTATGGGGTTAGAGGTGAGATGGTGGAGTATGGGGTTAGAGGTGAGATGGTGGAGTATGGGGTTAGAGGTGAGATGGTGGAGTATGGGGTTAGAGGTGAGATGGTGGAGTATGGGGTTAGAGGTGAGATGGTGAGAGGGTGGAGTATGGGGTTAGAGGTGAGATGGTGGAGTATGGGGTTAGAGGTGAGATGGTGAGATGGTGGAGTATGGGGTTAGAGGTGAGATGGTGGAGTATGGGGTTAGAGGTGAGATGGTGGAGTATGGGGTTAGAGGTGAGATGGTGGAGTATGGGGTTAGAGGTGAGATGGTGGAGTATGGGGTTAGAGGTGAGATGGTGAGATGGTGGAGTATGGGGTTAGAGGTGAGATGGTGGAGTATGGGGTTAGAGGTGAGATGGTGGAGTATGGGGTTAGAGGTGAGGATGGTGGAGTATGGGGTTAGAGGTGAGGTGGTGGAGTATGGGGTTAGAGGTGAGGTGGTGGAGTATGGGGTTAGAGGTGAGATGGTGGAGTATGGGGTTAGAGGTGAGATGGTGAGAGGGTGGAGTATGGGGTTAGAGGTGAGATGGTGGAGTATGGGGTTAGAGGTGAGATGGTGAGATGGTGGAGTATGGGGTTAGAGGTGAGATGGTGGAGTATGGGGTTAGAGGTGAGGTGGTGGAGTATGGGGTTAGAGGTGAGATGGTGGAGTATGGGGTTAGAGGTGAGATGGTGGAGTATGGGGTTAGAGGTGAGATGGTGAGATGGTGGAGTATGGGGTTAGAGGGGAGATGGTGGAGTATGGGGTTAGAGGTGAGATGGTGGAGTATGGGGTTAGAGGTGAGATGGTGGAGTATGGGGTTAGAGGTGAGATGGTGGAGTATGGGGTTAGAGGTGAGATGGTGGAGTATGGGGTTAGAGGTGAGATGGTGGAGTATGGGGTTAGAGGTGAGATGGTGGAGTATGGGGTTAGAGGTGAGATGGTGGAGTATGGGGTTAGAGGTGAGATGGTGGAGTATGGGGTTAGAGGTGAGATGGTGGAGTATGGGGTTAGAGGTGAGGTGGTGGAGTATGGGGTTAGAGGTGAGATGGTGGAGTATGGGGTTAGAGGTGAGATGGTGGAGTATGGGGTTAGAGGTGAGATGGTGAGATGGTGGAGTATGGGGTTAGAGGTGAGATGGTGGAGTATGGGGTTAGAGGTGAATGGTGGAGTATGGGGTTAGAGGTGAGATGGTGGAGTATGGGGTTAGAGGTGAGGTGGTGGAGTATGGGGTTAGAGGTGAGGTGGTGGAGTATGGGGTTAGAGGTGAGGTGGTGGAGTATGGGGTTAGAGGTGAGATGGTGGAGTATGGGGTTAGAGGTGAGATGGTGGAGTATGGGGTTAGAGGTGAGATGGTGGAGTATGGGGTTAGAGGTGAGATGGTGGAGTATGGGGTTAGAGGTGAGATGGTGGAGTATGGGGTTAGAGGTGAGATGGTGGAGTATGGGGTTAGAGGTGAGATGGTGGAGTATGGGGTTAGAGGTGAGATGGTGAGATGGTGGAGTATGGGGTTAGAGGTGAGATGGTGGAGTATGGGGTTAGAGGTGAGGTGGTGGAGTATGGGGTTAGAGGTGAGATGGTGGAGTATGGGGTTAGAGGGGAGATGGTGGAGTATGGGGTTAGAGGGGAGATGGTGGAGTATGGGGTTAGAGGTGAGATGGTGGAGTATGGGGTTAGAGGTGAGATGGTGGAGTATGGGGTTAGAGGTAAGGTGGTGGAGTATGGGGTTAGAGGTGAGATGGTGGAGTATGGGGTTAGAGGTGAGGTGGTGGAGTATGGGGTTAGAGGTGAGGTGGTGGAGTATGGGGTTAGAGGTGAGGTGGTGAGCTGGTGGAGTATGGGGTTAGAGGTGAGATGGTGAGATGGTGGAGTATGGGGTTAGAGGTGAGATGGTGGAGTATGGGGTTAGAGGTGAGATGGTGGAGTATGGGGTTAGAGGTGAGATGGTGGAGTATGGGGTTAGAGGTGAGATGGTGGAGTATGGGGTTAGAGGTGAGATGGTGGAGTATGGGGTTAGAGGTGAGATGGTGGAGTATGGGGTTAGAGGTGAGATGGTGGAGTATGGGGTTAGAGGTGAGATGGTGGAGTATGGGGTTAGAGGTGAGATGGTGAGGTGGTGGAGTATGGGGTTAGAGGTGAGATGGTGGAGTATGGGGTTAGAGGGGAGATGGTGGAGAATGGGGTTAGAGGGGAGATGGTGAGATGGTGGAGTATGGGGTTAGAGGTGAGATGGTGGAGTATGGGGTTAGAAGTGAGATGGTGGAGTATGGGGTTAGAGGTCAGATGGTGAGATGGTGGAGTATGGGGTTAGAGGTGAGATGGTGGAGTATGGGGTTAGAGGTGAGATGGTGGAGTATGGGGTTAGAGGTGAGATGGTGGAGTATGGGGTTAGAGGTGAGGTGGTGGAGTATGGGGTTAGAGGTGAGATGGTGGAGTATGGGGTTAGAGGTGAGATGGTGGAGTATGGGGTTAGAGGTGAGATGGTGAGATGGTGGAGTATGGGGTTAGAGGTGAGGTGGTGGAGTATGGGGTTAGAGGTGAGATGGTGGAGTATGGGGTTAGAGGTCAGATGGTTAGATGGTGGAGTATGGGGTTAGAGGTGAGGTGGTGGAGTATGGGGTTAGAGGTGAGATGGTGGAGTATGGGGTTAGAGGTGAGATGGTGGAGTATGGGGTTACAGGTGAGATGGTGGAGTATGGGGTTAGAGGTGAGGTGGTGGAGTATGGGGTTAGAGGTGAGATGGTGGAGTATGGGGTTAGAGGTGAGATGGTGAGATGGTGGAGTATGGGGTTGGAGGTGAGTAGTGGAGTATGGGGTTAGAGGTGAGCTGGTGGAGTATGGGGTTAGAGGTGAGGTGGTGAGATGGTGGAGTATGGGGTTAGAGGTGAGATGGTGGAGTATGGGGTTAGAGGTGAGATGGTGGAGTATGGGGTTAGAGGGGAGATGGTGGAGTATGGGGTTAGAGGTGAGATGGTGGAGTATGGGGTTAGAGGTGAGATGGTGGAGTATGGGGTTAGAGGTGAGATGGTGGAGTATGGGGTTAGAGGTGAGGTGGTGGAGTATGGGGTTAGAGGTGAGATGGTGGAGTATGGGGTTAGAGGTGAGGTGGTGGAGTATGGGGTTAGAGGTGAGATGGTGGAGTATGGGGTTAGAGGTGAGGTGGTGGAGTATGGGGTTAGAGGTGAGGAGGTGGAGTATGGGGTTAGAGGTGAGATGGTGGAGTATGGGGTTAGAGGTGAGATGGTGGAGTATGGGGTTAGAGGTGAGATGGTGGAGTATGGGGTTAGAGGTGAGATGGTGGAGTATGGGGTTAGAGGTGAGATGGTGAGATGGTGGAGTACGGGGTTAGAGGTGAGATGGTGGAGTATGGGGTTAGAGGTGAGATGGTGAGATGGTGGAGTACGGGGTTAGAGGTGAGATGGTGGAGAATGGGGTTAGAGGTGAGATGGTGAGATGGTGGAGTATGGGGTTAGAGGTGAGATGGTGGAGTATGGGGTTAGAGGTGAGATGGTGGAGTATGGGGTTAGAGGTGAGATGGTGGAGTATGGGGTTAGAGGTGAGATGGTGGAGTATGGGGTTAGAGGTGAGGTGGTGGAGTATGGGGTTAGAGGTGAGATGGTGGAGTATAGGGTTAGAGGTGAGGTGGTGGAGTATGGGGTTAGAGGTGAGATGGTGGAGTATGGGGTTAGAGGTGAGATGGTGAGATGGTGGAGTATGGGGTTAGAGGTGAGATGGTGAGGTGGTGGAGTATAGGGTTAGAGGTGAGATGGTGGAGTATGGGGTTAGAGGTGAGGTGAGGTGGTGGAGTATGGGGTTAGAGGTGAGATGGTGGAGTATGGGGTTAGAGGTGAGATGGTGGAGTTTGGGGTTAGAGGTGAGATGGTGGAGTATGGGGTTAGAGGTGAGATGGTGGAGTATGGGGTTAGAGGTCAGATGGTGGAGTATGGGGTTAGAGGTCAGGTTACATTACTCTCTCGTCTGTGGTTACCATTTTTCTTACTGGCGCTGTCTCATTAAACAGCTGCTGTGTTGCCCTGCTTATAGAAATGACTGGCTCGGTCTCATTAAACAGCTGCTGTGTTGCCCTGCTTATAGAAATGACTGGCTCGGTCTCATTAAACAGCTGCTGTGTTGCCCTGCTTAGAGAAATGACTGGCTCGGTCTCATTAAACAGCTGCTGTGTTGCCCTGCTTAGAGAAATGACTGGCTCGGTCTCATTAAACAGCTGCTGTGTTGCCCTGCTTATAGAAATGACTGGCTCGGTCTCATTAAACAGCTGCTGTGTTGCCCTGCTTAGAGAAATGACTGGCTCTGTCTCATTAAACAGCTGCTGTGTTGCCCTGCTTATAGAAATGACTGGCTCGGTCTCATTAAACAGCTGCTGTGTTGCCCTGCTTAGAGAAATGACTGGCTCGGTCTCATTAAACAGCTGCTGTGTTGCCCTGCTTAGAGAAATGACTGGCTCGGTCTCATTAAACAGCTGCTGTGTTGCCCTGCTTATAGAAATGACTGGCTCGGTCTCATTAAACAGCTGCTGTGTTGCCCTGCTTAGAGAAATGACTGGCTCTGTCTCATTAAACAGCTGCTGTGTTGCCCTGCTTATAGAAATGAATGACACTGTCTTGAAATCCCTTTGTCTGTTTATGTCTCAAACCATCTTTCTGTCACTTTCTCCCTGTCCCTCTCCACCTACCCCCTCTCTCTTTCTCCCTATCCCTCTCCACCTACCCCCTCTCTCTTTCTCCCTGTCCCTCTCCATCTACCCCCTCTCTCTTTCTCCCTGTCCCTCTCCATCTACCCCCTCTCTCTTTCTCCCTGTCCCTCTCCATCTACCCCCTCTCTCTTTCTCCCTCTCCATCTACCCCCTCTCTCTTTCTCCCTGTCCCTCTCTATCTACCCCCTCTCTCTTTCTCCCTTTCCCTCTCCATCTCCCTGTCCCTCTCCATCTCCCTGTCCCTCTTCATCTACCCCCTCTCTCTTTCTCCCTGTCCCTGTCCCTCTCCATCTACCCCCTCTCTCTTTCTCCCTGTCCCTCTCCATCTACCCCCTCTCTCTTTCTCCCTGTCCCTCTCCATCTACCTCCTCTCTCTTTCTCCCTGTCCCTCTCCATCTACCCCCTCTCTCTTTCTCCCTGTCCCTCTCCATCTACCTCCTCTCTCTTTCTCCCTGTCCCTCTCCATCTACCCCTCTCTCTTTCTCCCTGTCCCTCTCCATCTACCCCCTCTCTCTTTCTCCCTGTCCCTCTCCATCTACCCCCTCTCTCTTTCTCCCTCTCTCACTTCCACCTCCCAGTTGATTGGTCGAGGGCGGTATGGCTCCGTGTATAAAGGTTCTCTAGACGAGCGTACCGTGGCGGTCAAGATGTTCACCTACCAGAACCGGCAGAACTTTGTCAACGAGCGAGCCATCTACCGTGTCCCCCTGCTGGAGCACGATAACATCGCACGCTTCATCGTTGGAGACGAGAGACTCACAGCCGACGGACGCATGGAGTACCTGCTGGTCATGGAGTACTACCCTCATGTAAGTATACTGGCCTCTACTGGGTTCTACTGGGTTCTACTGGCCTCTACTGGGTTCTACTGTTCGCTACTGGCCTCTACTGGGTTCTACTAGGTTCTACTGGGTTCTACTGGCCTCTACTGGGTTTTACTGGGTTCTACTGGCGTCTACTGGGTTTTACTGGGTTTTACTGGGTTCTACTGGGTTCTACTGGGTTCTACTGGCCTCTACTGGGTTTTACTGGCCTCCACTGGGTTCTACTGGGTTCTACTGGCCTCTACTGGGTTCTACTGGGTTCTACTGGGTTTTACTGGGCTCTACTGGCCTCTACTGGGGTTTACTGGGTTTTACTGGCCTCTACTGGGTTCTACTGGGTTCTACTGTGTTCTACTGGGTTCTACTGGCCTCTACTGGGTTTTACTGGGTTCTACTGGGTTCTACTGGCCTCTACTGGGTTCTACTGAGTTTTACTGGGTTCTACTGGGTTCTACTTGGTTTTATTGGGTTCTACTGGCCTCTACTGGGGTTTACTGGGTTTTACTGGGTTCTACTGGCCTCTACTGGGTTTTACTGGGTTTTACTGGGTTCTACTGGGTTCTACTGGCCTCTACTGGGTTTTACTGGGTTCTACTGGGTTCTATTGGCCTCTACTGGGTTTTACTGGGTTCTACTGGGTTCTACTGGCCTCTACTGGGTTTTACTGGGTTCTACTTGGTTCTACTGGGTTCTACTGGCCTCTACTGGGTTTTACTGGGTTTTACTGGGTTTTACTGGGTTCTACTGGCCTCTACTGGGTTTTACTGGGTTTTACTGGGTTCTACTGGCCTCTACTGGGTTCTACTGGGTTCTACTGGGTTCTACTTGGTTCTACTGGCCTCTACTGGGTTTTACTGGGTTCTACTGGGTTCTACTGGCCTCTACTGGGTTTTACTGGGTTCTACTGGCCTCTACTGGGTTCTACTGGGTTCTACTGGTCTCTACATGGTTCTGCTGGTCTCTATATGGTTCTGCTGGGTTCTACTAGGCTCTACTGGGTTTTACTGGGATCTACTAGGTTCTACTGGTCTCTGCTGGCCTCTTCAGGGTTCTGCTTGGTTCTACTGGGTTCTACTAGGCTCTACTGGTCTCTGCTGGCCTCGACAGGGTTTTACTGGCCTCAAGGGTTCTACTGGCCTCAAGGGTTCTACTGGCCTCGACAGGGTTCTACTAGGCTCTACTGGTCTCTGATGGCCTTTTCAGGGTTCTGCTTGGTTCTACTAGGCTCTACTGGTCTCTACATGGTTCTGCTGGGTTCTACTAGGCTCTACTGGGTTCTACTAGGCTCTACTGGTCTCTGCTGGCCTCTACATGGTTCTACTAGGCTCTACTGGGTTCTACTAGGTACTACTGGTCTCTGCTAGCCTCGACAGGGTTCTACTGGCCTCTACAGGGTTCTACTGGCCTCTACAGGGTTCTACTGGTCTCTACAGGGATCTGCTAGCCTCGACAGGGTTCTACTGGCCTCGACAGGGTTCTACTGGTCTCGACACGGTTCTACTGGCCTCTACTGGGTTCTACTATGCTCTACTGGTTTCTGCTAGCCTCGCCAGGGTTCTACTGGCCTCGACTGGGTTCTACTGGCTTCGACAGGGTTCTACTGGCCTCTACTGGGTTCTACTATGCTCTACTGGTTTCTACTATGCTCTACTGGTTTCTGCTAGCCTCGACAGGGTTCTACTGGCCTCGACAGGGATCTGCTAGCCTCGACAGGGTTCTACTGGCCTCTACAGGGTTCTACAGGGTTATACTGGGTGCTACCAGGTTTATACCGGGTTCTACTGGGTTCGACTGGGATCTGCTGGCCTCTACAGGGCTCTACAGAGGTCTACTGGGCTCTACAGGGTTCTGCTGGCCTCTTCTGGGTTCTACCAGGATTATACCGGGTTCTACTGGGTTCGACAGGGTTCTGCTGGCCTCTTCTGGGCTCTATTGGGTTCTACTATGCTCTACTGGTTTTCCGCTAGCCTCGACAGGGTTCTACTGCCCTTTAATTCGTTCTACAGGGTTCTACTAAGTTCTACTGGCCTCTACAGGGTTCTACCGGGTTTCCCATCTCTCTCTGTCATTTGACTAGAATAGAAGGTTTCCTGTCTCTCTGTCATTTGACTAGAATAGAAGGTTTCCTGTCTCTGTCATTTGACTAGAATAGAAGGTTTCCTGTCTCTGTCATTTGACTAGAATAGAAGGTTTCCTGTCTCTGTCATTTGACTAGAATAGAAGGTTTCCTGTCTCTCTCTGTCATTTGACTAGAATAGAAGGTTTCCTGTCTCTCTGTCATTTGACTAGAATAGAAGGTTTCCTGTCTCTCTGTCATTTGACTAGAATAGAAGGTTTCCTGTCTCTCTCTGTCATTTGACTAGAATAGAAGGTTTCCTGTCTCTGTCATTTGACTAGAATAGAAGGTTTCCTGTCTCTGTCATTTGACTAGAATAGAAGGTTTCCTGTCTCTGTCATTTGACTAGAATAGAAGGTTTCCTGTCTCTGTCATTTGACTAGAATAGAAGGTTTCCTGTCTCTGTCATTTGACTAGAATAGAAGGTTTCCTGTCTCTGTCATTTGACTAGAATAGAAGGTTTCCTGTCTCTGTCATTTGACTAGAATAGAAGGTTTCCTGTCTCTGTCATTTGACTAGAATAGAAGGTTTCCTGTCTCTCTGTCATTTGACTAGAATAGAAGGTTTCCTCTCTCTGTCATTTGACTAGAATAGAAGGTTTCCCGTCTCTCTGTCATTTGACTAGAATAGAAGGTTTCCTGTCTCTCTGTCATTTGACTAGAATAGAAGGTTTCCCGTCTCTCTGTCATTTGACTAGAATAGAAGGTTTCCTGTCTCTCTCTGTCATTTGACTAGAATAGAAGGTTTCCTGTCTCTCTGTCATTTGACTAGAATAGAAGGTTTCCCGTCTCTCTCTGTCATTTGACTAGAATAGAAGGTTTCCTGTCTCTGTCATTTGACTAGAATAGAAGGTTTCCTGTCTCTCTGTCATTTGACTAGAATAGAAGGTTTCCTGTCTCTCTCTGTCATTTGACTAGACTAGAAGGTTTCCTGTCTCTGTCATTTGACTAGAATAGAAGGTTTCCTGTCTCTGTCATTTGACTAGAATAGAAGGTTTCCCGTCTCTCTGTCATTTGACTAGACTAGAAGGTTTCCTGTCTCTGTCATTTGACTAGAATAGAAGGTTTCCTGTCTCTCTCTGTCATTTGACTAGAATAGAAGATTTCCTCTCTCTGTCATTTGACTAGACTAGAAGGTTTCCTGTCTCTGTCATTTGACTAGAATAGAAGGTTTCCCGTCTCTCTGTCATTTGACTAGACTAGAAGGTTTCCTGTCTCTGTCATTTGACTAGAATAGAAGGTTTCCTGTCTCTGTCATTTGACTAGAATAGAAGGTTTCCCGTCTCTCTGTCATTTGACTAGACTAGAAGGTTTCCTGTCTCTGTCATTTGACTAGACTAGAAGGTTTCCTGTCTCTGTCATTTGACTAGAATAGAAGGTTTCCTGTCTCTCTGTCATTTGACTAGAATAGAAGGTTTCCTGTCTCTCTCTGTCATTTGACTAGAATAGAAGGTTTCCTGTCTCTGTCATTTGACTAGAATAGAAGGTTTCCTGTCTCTGTCATTTGACTAGAATAGAAGGTTTCCTGTCTCTCTCTGTCATTTGACTAGAATAGAAGGTTTCCTGTCTCTCTCTGTCATTTGACTAGACTAGAAGGTTTCCTGTCTCTCTGTCATTTGACTAGAATAGAAGGTTTCCTGTCTCTCTCTGTCATTTGACTAGACTAGAAGGTTTCCTGTCTCTCTGTCATTTGACTAGAATAGAAGGTTTCCTGTCTCTGTCATTTGACTAGAATAGAAGGTTTCCTGTCTCTCTCTGTCATTTGACTAGAATAGAAGGTTTCCTGTCTCTCTGTCATTTGACTAGAATAGAAGGTTTCCTGTCTCTGTCATTTGACTAGAATAGAAGGTTTCCTGTCTCTCTCTGTCATTTGACTAGACTAGAAGGTTTCCTGTCTCTGTCATTTGACTAGAATAGAAGGTTTCCTGTCTCTGTCATTTGACTAGAATAGAAGGTTTCCTGTCTCTCTGTCATTTGACTAGAATAGAAGGTTTCCTGTCTCTCTCTGTCATTTGACTAGAATAGAAGGTTTCCTCTCTCTGTCATTTGACTAGAATAGAAGGTTTCCTGTCTCTCTGTCATTTGACTAGAATAGAAGGTTTCCTGTCTCTGTCATTTGACTAGAATAGAAGGTTTCCTGTCTCTGTCATTTGACTAGAATAGAAGGTTTCCTGTCTCTGTCATTTGACTAGAATAGAAGGTTTCCTGTCTCTCTGTCATTTGACTAGAATAGAAGGTTTCCTGTTTCTCTGTCATTTGACTAGAATAGAAGGTTTCCTGTCTCTCTCTGTCATTTGACTAGAATAGAAGGTTTCCTGTCTCTCTCTGTCATTTGACTAGAATAGAAGGTTTCCTGTCTCTCTGTCATTTGACTAGAATAGAAGGTTTCCTGTCTCTCTGTCATTTGACTAGAATAGAAGGTTTCCTGTCTCTCTGTCATTTGACTAGAATAGAAGGTTTCCTGTCTCTCTGTCATTTGACTAGAATAGAAGGTTTCCTGTCTCTCTGTCATTTGACTAGAATAGAAGGTTTCCCGTCTCTCTCTGTCATTTGACTAGAATAGAAGGTTTCCTGTCTCTCTCTGTCATTTGACTAGAATAGAAGGTTTCCTGTCTCTCTCTGTCATTTGACTAGAATAGAAGGTTTCCTGTCTCTGTCATTTGACTAGAATAGAAGGTTTCCTGTCTCTCTCTGTCATTTGACTAGAATAGAAGGTTTCCTGTCTCTCTCTGTCATTTGACTAGAATAGAAGGTTTCCTGTCTCTGTCATTTGACTAGAATAGAAGGTTTCCTGTCTCTCTGTCATTTGACTAGAATAGAAGGTTTCCTGTCTCTCTCTGTCATTTGACTAGAATAGAAGGTTTCCTGT
>NC_074683.1:50520599-50540599 GCF_029448725.1 Salvelinus fontinalis | reverse complement strand
GAACATAATGCTGCTTCTATCAGATACAGAACTACAGAACATAATGCTGCTTCTATCAGATACAGAACTACAGAACATAATGCTGCCTCTATCAAATACAGAACTACAGAACATAATGCTGCTTCTATCAGATACAGAACTACAGAACATAATGCTGCTTCTATCAGATACAGAACTACAGAACATAATGCTGCTTCTATCAGATACAGAACTACAGAACATAATGCTGCTTCTATCAGATACAGAACTACAGAACATAATGCTGCTTCTATCAGATACAGAACATAATGCTGCTTCTATCAGATACAGAACATAATGCTGCTTCTATCAGATACAGAACATAATGCTGCTTCTATCAGATACAGAACTACAGAACATAATGCTGCCTCTATCAGATACAGAACTACAGAACATAATGCTGCTTCTATCAGATACAGAACATAATGCTGCTTCTATCAGATACAGAACTACAGAACATAATGCTGCTTCTATCAGATACAGAACTACAGAACATAATGCTGCCTCTATCAAATACAGAACTACAGAACATAATGCTGCTTCTATCAGATACAGAACTACAGAACATAATGCTGCTTCTATCAGATACAGAACTACAGAACATAATGCTGCCTCTATCAAATACAGAACTACAGAACATAATGCTGCTTCTATCAGATACAGAACTACAGAACATAATGCTGCTTCTATCAGATACAGAACATAATGCTGCTTCTATCAGATACAGAACTACAGAACATAATGCTGCTTCTATCAGATACAGAACATAATGCTGCTTCTATCAGATACAGAACTACAGAACATAATGCTGCTTCTATCAGATACAGAACTACAGAACATAATGCTGCTTCTATCAGATACAGAACTACAGAACATAATGCTGCTTCTATCAGATACAGAACTACAGAACATAATGCTGCTTCTATCAGATACAGAACTACAGAACATAATGCTGCCTCTATCAGATACAGAACTACAGAACATAATGCTGCTTCTATCAGATACAGAACTACAGAACATAATGCTGCTTCTATCAGATACAGAACTACAGAACATAACGCTGCTTCTATCAGATACAGAACTACAGAACATAATGCTGCTTCTATCAGATACAGAACTACAGAACATAATGCTGCTTCTATCAGATACAGAACATAATGCTGCTTCTATCAGATACAGAACTACAGAACATAATGCTGCTTCTATCAGATACAGAACATAATGCTGCTTCTATCAGATACAGAACATAATGCTGCTTCTATCAGATACAGAACTACAGAACATAATGCTGCCTCTATCAGAAACAGAACTACAGAACATAATGCTGCTTCTATCAGATACAGAACTACAGAACATAATGCTGCTTCTATCAGATACAGAACTACAGAACATAATGCTGCTTCTATCAGATACAGAACATAATGCTGCTTCTATCAGATACAGAACTACAGAACATAATGCTGCTTCTATCAGATACAGAACTACAGAACATAATGCTGCTTCTATCAGATACAGAACTACAGAACATAATGCTGCTTCTATCAGATACAGAACTACAGAACATAATGCTGCTTCTATCAGATACAGAACTACAGAACATAATGCTGCTTCTATCAGATACAGAACTACAGAACATAATGCTGCTTCTATCAGATACAGAACTACAGAACATAATGCTGCTTCTATCAGATACAGAACATAATGCTGCTTCTATCAGATACAGAACTACAGAACATAATGCTGCTTCTATCAGATACAGAACATAATGCTGCTTCTATCAGATACAGAACTACAGAACATAATGCTGCTTCTATCAGATACAGAACATAATGCTGCTTCTATCAGATACAGAACTACAGAACATAATGCTGCTTCTATCAGATACAGAACTACAGAACATAATGCTGCTTCTATCAGATACAGAACTACAGAACATAATGCTGCTTCTATCAGATACAGAACTACAGAACATAATGCTGCTTCTATCAGATACAGAACTACAGAACATAATGCTGCTTCTATCAGATACAGAACTACAGAACATAACGCTGCTTCTATCAGATACAGAACTACAGAACATAATGCTGCTTCTATCAGATACAGAACTACAGAACATAATGCTGCTTCTATCAGATACAGAACTACAGAACATAATGCTGCTTCTATCAGATACAGAACATAATGCTGCTTCTATCAGATACAGAACATAATGCTGCTTCTATCAGATACAGAACTACAGAACATAATGCTGCTTCTATCAGATACAGAACATAATGCTGCTTCTATCAGATACAGAACATAATGCTGCTTCTATCAGATACAGAACTACAGAACATAATGCTGCTTCTATCAGATACAGAACTACAGAACATAACGCTGCTTCTATCAGATACAGAACTACAGAACATAATGCTGCTTCTATCAGATACAGAACATAATGCTGCTTCTATCAGATACAGAACTACAGAACATAATGCTGCTTCTATCAGATACAGAACTACAGAACATAATGCTGCTTCTATCAGATACAGAACTACAGAACATAATGCTGCTTCTATCAGATACAGAACTACAGAACATAATGCTGCTTCTATCAGATACAGAACTACAGAACATAATGCTGCTTCTATCAGATACAGAACTACAGAACATAATGCTGCTTCTATCAGATACAGAACTACAGAACATAATGCTGCTTCTATCAGATACAGAACTACAGAACATAATGCTGCTTCTATCAGATACAGAACATAATGCTGCTTCTATCAGATACAGAACTACAGAACATAATGCTGCTTCTATCAGATACAGAACTACAGAACATAACGCTGCTTCTATCAGATACAGAACTACAGAACATAATGCTGCTTCTATCAGATACAGAACTACAGAACATAATGCTGCTTCTATCAGATACAGAACTACAGAACATAATGCTGCTTCTATCAGATACAGAACATAATGCTGCTTCTATCAGATACAGAACTACAGAACATAATGCTGCCTCTATCAAATACAGAACTACAGAACATAATGCTGCTTCTATCAGATACAGAACATAATGCTGCTTCTATCAGATACAGAACTACAGAACATAATGCTGCTTCTATCAGATACAGAACTACAGAACATAATGCTGCTTCTATCAGATACAGAACATAATGCTGCTTCTATCAGATACAGAACTACAGAACATAATGCTGCTTCTATCAGATACAGAACTACAGAACATAATGCTGCTTCTATCAGATACAGAACTACAGAACATAATGCTGCTTCTATCAGATACAGAACTACAGAACATAATGCTGCTTCTATCAGATACAGAACTACAGAACATAATGCTGCTTCTATCAGATACAGAACATAATGCTGCTTCTATCAGATACAGAACTACAGAACATAATGCTGCTTCTATCAGATACAGAACTACAGAACATAATGCTGCCTCTATCAAATACAGAACTACAGAACATAATGCTGCTTCTATCAGATACAGAACTACAGAACATAATGCTGCTTCTATCAGATACAGAACTACAGAACATAACGCTGCTTCTATCAGATACAGAACTACAGAACATAATGCTGCTTCTATCAGATACAGAACTACAGAACATAATGCTGCTTCTATCAGATACAGAACTACAGAACATAATGCTGCTTCTATCAGATACAGAACTACAGAACATAATGCTGCTTCTATCAGATACAGAACTACAGAACATAATGCTGCTTCTATCAGATACAGAACTACAGAACATAATGCTGCTTCTATCAGATACAGAACTACAGAACATAATGCTGCTTCTATCAGATACAGAACATAATGCTGCTTCTATCAGATACAGAACATAATGCTGCTTCTATCAGATACAGAACTACGGAACATAATGCTGCTTCTATCAGATACAGAACATAATGCTGCTTCTATCAGATACAGAACTACGGAACATAATGCTGCTTCTATCAGATACAGAACATAATGCTGCTTCTATCAGATACAGAACTACAGAACATAACGCTGCTTCTATCAGATACAGAACATAATGCTGCCTCTATCAAATACAGAACTACAGAACATAATGCTGCTTCTATCAGATACAGAACATAATGCTGCTTCTATCAGATACAGAACTACAGAACATAATGCTGCTTCTATCAGATACAGAACTACAGAACATAATGCTGCTTCTATCAGATACAGAACTACAGAACATAATGCTGCTTCTATCAGATACAGAACTACAGAACATAATGCTGCTTCTATCAGATACAGAACTACAGAACATAATGCTGCTTCTATCAGATACAGAACATAATGCTGCTTCTATCAGATACAGAACTACAGAACATAACGCTGCTTCTATCAGATACAGAACATAATGCTGCTTCTATCAGATACAGAACTACAGAACATAATGCTGCTTCTATCAGATACAGAACATAATGCTGCTTCTATCAGATACAGAACTACAGAACATAATGCTGCTTCTATCAGATACAGAACTACAGAACATAATGCTGCTTCTATCAGATACAGAACATAATGCTGCTTCTATCAGATACAGAACTACAGAACATAATGCTGCTTCTATCAGATACAGAACTACAGAACATAATGCTGCCTCTATCAAATACAGAACTACAGAACATAATGCTGCTTCTATCAGATACAGAACTACAGAACATAATGCTGCTTCTATCAGATACAGAACATAATGCTGCTTCTATCAGATACAGAACTACAGAACATAATGCTGCTTCTATCAGATACAGAACATAATGCTGCTTCTATCAGATACAGAACTACAGAACATAATGCTGCTTCTATCAGATACAGAACTACAGAACATAATGCTGCTTCTATCAGATACAGAACATAATGCTGCTTCTATCAGATACAGAACTACAGAACATAATGCTGCTTCTATCAGATACAGAACTACAGAACATAATGCTGCTTCTATCAGATACAGAACATAATGCTGCTTCTATCAGATACAGAACATAATGCTGCTTCTATCAGATACAGAACATAAAGCTGCTTCTATCAGATACAGAACTACAGAACATAATGCTGCTTCTATCAGATACAGAACTACAGAACATAATGCTGCTTCTATCAGATACAGAACTACAGAACATAACCCTGCTTCTATTAGATACAGAACTACAGAACATAATGCTGCTTCTATCAGATACAGAACTACAGAACATAATGCTGCTTCTATCAGATACAGAACTACAGAACATAATGCTGCTTCTATCAGATACAGAACATAATGCTGCTTCTATCAGATACAGAACATAATGCTGCTTCTATCAGATACAGAACTACAGAACATAATGCTGCTTCTATCAGATACAGAACTACAGAACATAATGCTGCCTCTATCAAATACAGAACTACAGAACATAATGCTGCTTCTATCAGATACAGAACTACAGAACATAATGCTGCTTCTATCAGATACAGAACTACAGAACATAATGCTGCTTCTATCAGATACAGAACTACAGAACATAATGCTGCTTCTATCAGATACAGAACATAATGCTGCTTCTATCAGATACAGAACTACAGAACATAATGCTGCTTCTATCAGATACAGAACATAATGCTGCTTCTATCAGATACAGAACTACAGAACATAATGCTGCTTCTATCAGATACAGAACATAATGCTGCTTCTATCAGATACAGAACTACAGAACATAATGCTGCTTCTATCAGATACAGAACTACAGAACATAATGCTGCTTCTATCAGATACAGAACATAACTTCTAAGACTGTAGATCAGTAGACTGTAGATCAGTAGACTGTAGATCAGTAGACTGTAGATCAGTAGATCAGTAGACTGTAGACTGTAGATCAGTAGACTGTAGATCAGTAGATCAGTAGACTGTAGATCAGTAGACTGTAGACTGTAGATCAGTAGATCAGTAGACTGTAGATCTGTAGACTGTAGATCAGTAGACTGTAGATCAGTAGACTGTAGATCAGTAGACTGTAGATCAGTAGATCAGTAGATCAGTAGACTGTAGATCAGTAGACTGTAGATCAGTAGACTGTAGATCTGTAGACTGTAGATCAGTAGACTGTAGATCAGTAGACTGTAGATCAGTAGATCAGTAGATCAGTAGACTGTAGATCAGTAGATCAGTAGACTGTAGACTGTAGATCAGTAGATCAGTAGACTGTAGATCAGTAGACTGTAGATCAGTAGACTGTAGATCAGTAGATCAGTAGACTGTAGATCAGTAGACTGTAGACTGTAGACTGTAGATCAGTAGATCAGTAGACTGTAGATCAGTAGATCAGTAGATCAGTAGACTGTAGACTGTAGATCAGTAGATCAGTAGACTGTAGATCAGTAGACTGTAGATAAGTAGACTGTAGATCAGTAGACTGTAGATCAGTAGACTGTAGATCAGTAGACTGTAGATCAGTAGATCAGTAGACTGTAGATCAGTAGACTGTAGATCAGTAGACTGTATATCAGTAGACTGTAGATCAGTAGACTGTAGATCAGTAGATCATTAGACTGTAGATCAGTAGACTGTAGATCAGTAGACTGTAGATCAGTAGACTGTAGATCAGTAGATCAGTAGACTGTAGATCAGTAGACTGTAGATCAGTAGACTGTAGATCAGTAGACTGTAGATCAGTAGACTGTAGATCAGTAGACTGTAGACTGTAGATCAGTAGACTGTAGATCAGTAGACTGTAGACTGTAGATCAGTAGACTGTAGATCAGTAGACTGTAGATCAGTAGACTGTAGATCAGTAGATCAGTAGACTGTAGATCAGTAGACTGTAGATCAGTAGACTGTAGATCAGTAGACTGTAGATCAGTAGACTGTAGACTGTAGATCAGTAGACTGTAGATCAGTAGACTGTAGATCAGTAGACTGTAGATCAGTAGACTGTAGACTGTAGATCTGTAGATCAGTAGATCAGTAGACTGTAGATCAGTAGACTGTAGATCTGTAGATCAGTAGACTGTAGATCAGTAGACTGTAGATCAGTAGACTGTAGACTGTAGATCAGTAGACTGTAGATCAGTAGACTGTAGATCAATAGACTGTAGATCAGTAGACTGTAGATCAGTAGATCAGTAGACTGTAGATCAGTAGACTGTAGACTGTAGATCAGTAGACTGTAGATCAGTAGACTGTAGACTGTAGATCAGTAGACTGTAGACTGTAGATCAGTTGACTGTAGATCAGTAGACTGTAGATCAGTAGACTGTAGACTGTAGATCAGTAGACTGTAGACTGTAGATCAGTAGATCAGTAGACTGTAGATCAGTAGACTGTAGATCAGTAGACTGTAGAGCAGTAGACTGTAGACTGTAGATCAGTAGACTGTAGATCAGTAGACTGTAGATCAGTAGACTGTAGATCAGTAGACTGTAGACTGTAGATCAGTAGACTGTAGACTGTAGATCAGTAGATCAGTAGACTGTAGATCAGTAGACTGTAGATCAGTAGACTGTAGATCAGTAGACTGTAGATCAGTAGATCAGTAGACTGTAGATCAGTAGATCAGTAGACTGTAGATCAGTAGACTGTAGATCAGTAGACTGTAGATCAGTAGACTGTAGATCAGTAGACTGTAGACTGTAGATCAGTAGACTGTAGATCAGTAGACTGTAGATCAGTAGACTGTAGATCAGTAGACTGTAGACTGTAGATCAGTAGACTGTAGATCAGTAGACTGTAGATCAGTAGATCAGTAGACTGTAGATCAGTAGACTGTAGATCAGTAGACTGTAGATCAGTAGACTGTAGATCAGTAGATCAGTAGACTGTAGATCAGTAGATCAGTAGACTGTAGATCAGTAGACTGTAGATCAGTAGACTGTAGATCAGTAGACTGTAGATCAGTAGACTGTAGACTGTAGATCAGTAGACTGTAGATCAGTAGACTGTAGATCAGTAGACTGTAGATCAGTAGACTGTAGACTGTAGATCAGTAGACTGTAGATCAGTAGACTGTAGATCAGTAGACTGTAGATCAGTAGACTGTAGATCTGTAGATCAGTAGACTGTAGATCAGTAGACTGTAGACTGTAGATCAGTTGACTGTAGATCAGTAGACTGTAGACTGTAGATCAGTAGACTGTAGATCAGTAGACTGTAGATCAGTAGACTGTAGACTGTAGATCAGTTGACTGTAGATCAGTTGACTGTAGATCAGTAGACTGTAGATCAGTAGACTGTAGATCAGTAGACTGTAGATCAGTTGACTGTAGATCAGTAGACAGTAGACTGTAGATCAGTAGACTGTAGATCAGTAGACTGTAGACTGTAGATCAGTAGACTGTAGATCAGTAGACTGTAGATCAGTAGACTGTAGATCAGTAGACTGTAGACTGTAGATCAGTAGACTGTAGATCAGTAGATCAGTAGACTGTAGATCAGTAGATCAGTAGACTGTAGATCAGTAGACTGTAGATCAGTAGACTGTAGATCAGTAGACTGTAGATCAGTAGATCAGTAGACTGTAGATCAGTAGACTGTAGACTGTAGATCAGTAGACTGTAGATCAGTAGACTGTAGATCAGTAGACTGTAGATCAGTAGATCAGTAGACTGTAGATCAGTAGATCAGTAGACTGTAGATCAGTAGACTGTAGATCAGTAGACTGTAGATCAGTAGACTGTAGATCAGTATACTGTAGACTGTAGATCAGTAGACTGTAGATCAGTAGACTGTAGATCAGTAGACTGTAGACTGTAGACTGTAGATCAGTAGACTGTAGATCAGTAGATCTGTAGATCAGTAGACTGTAGATCAGTAGACTGTAGATCAGTAGACTGTAGACTGTAGATCAGTAGACTGTAGATCAGTAGACTGTAGATCAGTAGACTGTAGATCAGTAGATCAGTAGACTGTAGATCAGTAGACTGTAGACTGTAGATCAGTAGACTGTAGATCAGTAGACTGTAGACTGTAGATCAGTAGACTGTAGACTGTAGATCAGTTGACTGTAGATCAGTAGACTGTAGATCAGTAGACTGTAGACTGTAGATCAGTAGACTGTAGACTGTAGATCAGTAGATCAGTAGACTGTAGATCAGTAGACTGTAGATCAGTAGACTGTAGATCAGTAGACTGTAGACTGTAGATCAGTAGACTGTAGATCAGTAGACTGTAGATCAGTAGACTGTAGATCAGTAGATCAGTAGACTGTAGATCAGTAGATCAGTAGACTGTAGATCAGTAGACTGTAGATCAGTAGACTGTAGATCAGTAGACTGTAGATCAGTAGACTGTAGACTGTAGATCAGTAGACTGTAGATCAGTAGACTGTAGATCAGTAGACTGTAGACTGTAGACTGTAGATCAGTAGACTGTAGATCAGTAGACTGTAGATCAGTAGACTGTAGATCAGTAGACTGTAGATCAGTAGACTGTAGATCAGTAGACTGTAGATCTGTAGATCAGTAGACTGTAGATCAGTAGACTGTAGACTGTAGATCAGTTGACTGTAGATCAGTAGACTGTAGACTTTAGATCAGTAGACTGTAGACTGTAGATCAGTAGACTGTAGATCAGTAGACTGTAGACTGTAGATCAGTTGACTGTAGATCAGTAGACTGTAGATCAGTAGACTGTAGATCAGTAGACTGTAGACTGTAGATCAGTAGACTGTAGACTGTAGATCAGTAGATCAGTAGACTGTAGATCAGTAGACTGTAGATCAGTAGACTGTAGATCAGTAGACTGTAGATCAGTAGACTGTAGATCAGTTGACTGTAGATCAGTTGACTGTAGATCAGTAGACTGTAGACTGTAGATCAGTAGACTGTAGATCAGTAGACTGTAGATCAGTAGACTGTAGATCAGTAGATCAGTAGATCAGTAGACTGTAGATCAGTAGACTGTAGATCAGTAGACTGTAGACTGTAGATCAGTAGACTGTAGATCAGTAGACTGTAGATCAGTAGATCAGTAGACTGTAGATCAGTAGACTGTAGATCAGTAGACTGTAGATCAGTAGACTGTAGATCAGTAGACTGTAGACTGTAGATCAGTAGACTGTAGACTGTAGATCAGTAGACTGTAGATCAGTAGACTGTAGATCAGTAGACTGTAGATCAGTAGACTGTAGATCAGTAGACTGTAGATCAGTAGACTGTAGACTGTAGATCAGTAGACTGTAGACTGTAGATCTGTAGACTTTAGATCAGTTGACTGTAGATCAGTAGACTGTAGACTGTAGATCAGTAGACTGTAGATCAGTAGATCAGTAGACTGTAGATCAGTAGACTGTAGACTGTAGATCAGTAGATCAGTAGACTGTAGATCAGTAGACTGTAGACTGTAGATCAGTAGACTGTAGATCAGTAGACTGTAGACTGTAGATCAGTAGACTGTAGATCAGTAGACTGTAGATCAGTAGACTGTAGATCAGTAGACTGTAGATCAGTAGACTGTAGATCAGTAGATCAGTAGACTGTAGATCAGTAGATCAGTTGACTGTAGATCAGTAGACTGTAGATCAGTAGACTGTAGACTGTATATCAGTAGATCAGTAGACTGTAGATCAGTAGACTGTAGACTGTAGATCAGTAGATCAGTAGACTGTAGACTGTAGATCAGTAGATCAGTAGACTGTAGATCAGTAGACTGTAGATAAGTAGACTGTAGATCAGTAGACTGTAGATCAGTAGATTGTAGATCAGTAGATCAGTAGACTGTAGATCAGTAGACTGTAGATCAGTAGACTGTATATCAGTAGACTGTAGATCAGTAGACTGTAGATCAGTAGATCATTAGACTGTAGATCAGTAGACTGTAGATCAGTAGACTGTAGATCAGTAGACTGTAGATCAGTAGACTGTAGATCAGTAGATCAGTAGACTGTAGATCAGTAGACTGTAGATCAGTAGACTGTAGATCAGTAGACTGTAGATCAGTAGACTGTAGACTGTAGATCAGTAGACTGTAGATCAGTAGACTGTAGACTGTAGATCAGTAGACTGTAGATCAGTAGACTGTAGATCAGTAGACTGTAGATCAGTAGATCAGTAGACTGTAGATCAGTAGACTGTAGATCAGTAGATCAGTAGACTGTAGATCAGTAGACTGTAGATCAGTAGACTGTAGATCAGTAGACTGTAGATCAGTAGACTGTAGACTGTAGATCAGTAGACTGTAGATCAGTAGATCAGTAGATCAGTAGACTGTAGATCAGTAGATCAGTAGACTGTAGATCAGTAGACTGTAGACTGTAGATCTGTAGATCAGTAGACTGTAGATCTGTAGATCAGTAGACTGTAGATCAGTAGACTGTAGATCAGTAGACTGTAGACTGTAGATCAGTAGACTGTAGATCAGTAGACTGTAGATCAGTAGATCAGTAGACTGTAGATCAGTAGATCAGTAGACTGTAGATCAGTAGACTGTAGACTGTAGATCAGTAGACTGTAGATCAGTAGACTGTAGACTGTAGATCAGTAGACTGTAGACTGTAGATCAGTTGACTGTAGATCAGTAGACTGTAGATCAGTAGACTGTAGACTGTAGATCAGTAGACTGTAGACTGTAGATCAGTAGATCAGTAGACTGTAGATCAGTAGACTGTAGATCAGTAGACTGTAGACTGTAGATCAGTAGACTGTAGATCAGTAGACTGTAGATCAGTAGATCAGTAGACTGTAGATCAGTAGACTGTAGATCAGTAGACTGTAGATCAGTAGACTGTAGATCAGTAGATCAGTAGACTGTAGATCAGTAGATCAGTAGACTGTAGATCAGTAGACTGTAGATCAGTAGACTGTAGATCAGTAGACTGTAGATCAGTAGACTGTAGATCAGTAGACTGTAGACTGTAGATCAGTAGACTGTAGATCAGTAGACTGTAGACTGTAGATCAGTAGACTGTAGATCAGTAGACTGTAGACTGTAGACTGTAGATCAGTAGACTGTAGATCAGTAGACTGTAGATCAGTAGACTGTAGATCAGTAGACTGTAGATCTGTAGATCAGTAGACTGTAGATCAGTAGACTGTAGACTGTAGATCAGTTGACTGTAGATCAGTAGACTGTAGACTGTAGATCAGTAGACTGTAGATCAGTAGACTGTAGATCAGTAGACTGTAGATCAGTAGACTGTAGACTGTAGATCAGTTGACTGTAGATCAGTAGACTGTAGATCAGTTGACTGTAGATCAGTAGACTGTAGATCAGTAGACTGTAGATCAGTAGACTGTAGATCAGTAGACTGTAGATCAGTAGACTGTAGATCAGTAGATCAGTAGACTGTAGACTGTAGATCAGTAGACTGTAGATTAGTAGACTGTAGACTGTAGATCAGTAGACTGTAGATCAGTAGACTGTAGATCAGTAGACTGTAGATCAGTAGACTGTAGATCAGTAGACTGTAGATCAGTAGACTGTAGATCAGTAGACTGTAGATCAGTAGATCAGTAGACTGTAGACTGTAGATCAGTAGACTGTAGATTAGTAGACTGTAGACTGTAGATCAGTAGACTGTAGATCAGTAGATCAGTAGACTGTAGATCAGTAGACTGTAGATCAGTAGACTGTAGATCAGTAGACTGTAGATCAGTAGATCAGTAGACTGTAGATCAGTAGATCAGTAGACTGTAGATCAGTAGACTGTAGATCAGTAGACTGTAGATCAGTAGATCAGTAGACTGTAGATCAGTAGACTGTAGATCAGTAGACTGTAGATCAGTAGACTGTAGATCAGTAGATCAGTAGACTGTAGACTGTAGATCTGTAGATCAGTAGATAGTAGATCAGTAGACTGTAGATCAGTAGACTGTAGATCTGTAGATCAGTAGACTGTAGATCAGTAGACTGTAGATCAGTAGACTGTAGACTGTAGATCAGTAGACTGTAGATCAGTAGACTGTAGATCAGTAGACTGTAGATCAGTAGACTGTAGATCAGTAGATCAGTAGACTGTAGATCAGTAGACTGTAGACTGTAGATCAGTAGACTGTAGATCAGTAGACTGTAGACTGTAGATCAGTAGACTGTAGACTGTAGATCAGTTGACTGTAGATCAGTAGACTGTAGATCAGTAGACTGTAGACTGTAGATCAGTAGACTGTAGACTGTAGATCAGTAGACTGTAGATCAGTAGACTGTAGATCAGTAGACTGTAGATCAGTAGACTGTAGATCAGTAGATCAGTAGATCAGTAGACTGTAGATCAGTAGATCAGTAGACTGTAGATCAGTAGACTGTAGATCAGTAGACTGTAGATCAGTAGACTGTAGATCAGTAGACTGTAGACTGTAGATCAGTAGACTGTAGATCAGTAGACTGTAGATCAGTAGACTGTAGATCAGTAGACTGTAGATCAGTAGACTGTAGATCAGTAGACTGTAGACTGTAGATCAGTAGACTGTAGATCAGTAGACTGTAGATCAGTAGACTGTAGATCTGTAGATCAGTAGACTGTAGATCAGTAGACTGTAGACTGTAGATCAGTTGACTGTAGATCAGTAGACTGTAGACTGTAGATCAGTAGACTGTAGATCAGTAGACTGTAGATCAGTAGACTGTAGATCAGTAGACTGTAGACTGTAGATCAGTAGACTGTAGATCAGTAGACTGTAGATCAGTTGACTGTAGATCAGTAGACTGTAGACTGTAGATCAGTAGACTGTAGATCAGTAGACTGTAGATCAGTAGACTGTAGACTGTAGATCAGTTGACTGTAGATCAGTAGACTGTAGATCAGTAGACTGTAGACTGTAGATCAGTAGACTGTAGATCAGTAGACTGTAGACTGTAGATCAGTTGACTGTAGATCAGTAGACTGTAGATCAGTAGACTGTAGACTGTAGATCAGTAGACTGTAGACTGTAGATCAGTAGATCAGTAGACTGTAGATCAGTAGACTGTAGATCAGTAGACTGTAGATCAGTAGACTGTAGACTGTAGATCAGTAGACTGTAGACTGTAGATCAGTAGACTGTAGATCAGTAGACTGTAGATCAGTTGACTGTAGATCAGTAGACTGTAGATCAGTAGACTGTAGACTGTAGATCAGTAGACTGTAGATCAGTAGACTGTAGATCAGTAGACTGTAGATCAGTAGACTGTAGATCAGTAGACTGTAGATCAGTCGATCAGTAGATCAGTAGATCAGTAGATCAGTAGACTGTAGATCAGTAGACTGTAGATCAGTAGACTGTAGACTGTAGATCAGTAGACTGTAGATCAGTAGATCAGTAGACTGTAGATCAGTAGATCAGTAGACTGTAGATCAGTAGACTGTAGATCAGTAGACTGTAGATCAGTAGACTGTAGATCAGTAGACTGTAGACTGTAGATCAGTAGACTGTAGATCAGTAGACTGTAGATCAGTAGACTGTAGATCAGTAGACTGTAGACTGTAGATCAGTAGACTGTAGACTGTAGATCTGTAGACTGTAGATCAGTTGACTGTAGATCAGTAGACTGTAGACTGTAGATCAGTAGACTGTAGATCAGTAGACTGTAGACTGTAGATCAGTAGACTGTAGATCAGTAGACTGTAGATCAGTAGACTGTAGACTGTAGATCAGTAGACTGTAGATCAGTAGACTGTAGATCAGTAGACTGTAGATCAGTAGACTGTAGACTGTAGATCAGTAGACTGTAGACTGTAGATCAGTAGACTGTAGATCAGTAGACTGTAGACTGTAGATCAGTAGACTGTAGACTGTAGATCAGTAGACTGTAGATCAGTAGACTGTAGATCAGTAGATCAGTAGACTGTAGATCAGTAGATCAGTTGACTGTAGATCAGTAGACTGTAGATCAGTAGATCAGTAGACTGTAGATCAGTAGACTGTAGATCAGTAGATCAGTAGACTGTAGATCAGTAGACTGTAGATCAGTAGACTGTAGATCAGTAGACTGTAGATCAGTAGACTGTAGATCAGTAGATCAGTAGACTGTAGATCAGTAGACTGTAGATCAGTAGACTGTAGATCAGTAGACTGTAGATCAGTAGACTGTAGATCTGTAGATCAGTAGACTGTAGATCAGTAGACTGTAGATCAGTAGACTGTAGACTGTAGATCAGTAGACTGTAGATCAGTAGACTGTAGATCAGTAGACTGTAGATCAGTAGACTGTAGATCAGTAGATCAGTAGACTGTAGATCAGTAGACTGTAGACTGTAGATCAGTAGACTGTAGATCAGTAGACTGTAGACTGTAGATCAGTAGACTGTAGACTGTAGATCAGTTGACTGTAGATCAGTAGACTGTAGATCAGTAGACTGTAGACTGTAGATCAGTAGACTGTAGATCAGTAGACTGTAGATCAGTAGACTGTAGATCAGTAGACTGTAGATCAGTAGATCAGTAGATCAGTAGACTGTAGATCAGTAGATCAGTAGACTGTAGATCAGTAGACTGTAGATCAGTAGACTGTAGACTGTAGATCAGTAGACTGTAGATCAGTAGACTGTAGATCAGTAGACTGTAGATCAGTAGACTGTAGATCAGTAGACTGTAGACTGTAGACTGTAGATCAGTAGACTGTAGATCAGTAGACTGTAGATCAGTAGACTGTAGATCTGTAGATCAGTAGACTGTAGATCAGTAGACTGTAGATCAGTTGACTGTAGATCAGTAGACTGTAGACTGTAGATCAGTAGACTGTAGATCAGTAGACTGTAGATCAGTAGACTGTAGATCAGTAGACTGTAGACTGTAGATCAGTAGACTGTAGATCAGTTGACTGTAGATCAGTAGACTGTAGATCAGTAGACTGTAGACTGTAGATCAGTAGACTGTAGATCAGTAGACTGTAGATCAGTAGACTGTAGACTGTAGATCAGTAGACTGTAGATCAGTAGACTGTAGATCAGTAGACTGTAGACTGTAGATCAGTAGACTGTAGATCAGTAGACTGTAGACTGTAGATCAGTAGACTGTAGATCAGTAGACTGTAGATCAGTAGACTGTAGACTGTAGATCAGTAGACTGTAGATCAGTAGACTGTAGATCAGTAGACTGTAGATCAGTAGACTGTAGACTGTAGATCAGTAGACTGTAGACTGTAGATCAGTAGACTGTAGATCAGTAGACTGTAGATCAGTAGATCAGTAGACTGTAGATCAGTAGATCAGTTGACTGTAGATCAGTAGACTGTAGATCAGTAGACTGTAGACTGTATATCAGTAGATCAGTAGACTGTAGATCAGTAGACTGTAGACTGTAGATCAGTAGATCAGTAGACTGTAGATCAGTAGACTGTAGACTGTAGATCAGTAGACTGTAGATCAGTAGACTGTAGACTGTAGATCAGTAGACTGTAGATCAGTAGACTGTAGATCAGTAGACTGTAGACTGTAGATCAGTAGACTGTAGATCAGTAGACTGTAGATCTGTAGATCAGTAGACTGTAGACTGTAGACTGTAGATCTGTAGACTGTAGACTGTAGATCAGTAGACTGTAGATCAGTAGACTGTAGATCAGTAGACTGTAGATCAGTAGACTGTAGATCAGTAGACTGTAGACTGTAGATCAGTAGACTGTAGATCAGTAGACTGTAGACTGTAGATCAGTAGACTGTAGATCAGTAGACTGTAGATCAGTAGACTGTAGACTGTAGATCAGTAGACTGTAGATCAGTAGACTGTAGATCAGTAGACTGTAGATCAGTAGACTGTAGATCAGTAGACTGTAGATCAGTAGACTGTAGATCAGTAGACTGTAGACTGTAGACTGTAGATCAGTAGACTGTAGATCAGTAGACTGTAGATCAGTAGACTGTAGATCAGTAGACTGTAGACTGTAGATCAGTAGACTGTAGATCAGTAGACTGTAGACTGTAGATCAGTAGACTGTAGATCAGTAGACTGTAGACTGTAGATCAGTAGACTGTAGATCAGTAGACTGTAGACTGTAGATCAGTTGACTGTAGATCAGTAGACTGTAGATCAGTTGACTGTAGATCAGTAGACTGTAGATCAGTAGACTGTAGACTGTAGATCAGTAGACTGTAGATCAGTAGACTGTAGATCAGTAGACTGTAGACTGTAGACTGTAGACTGTAGATCAGTTGACTGTAGATCAGTAGACTGTAGATCAGTAGACTGTAGACTGTAGATCAGTAGACTGTAGATCAGTAGACTGTAGACTGTAGATCAGTTGACTGTAGATCAGTAGACTGTAGATCAGTAGACTGTAGACTGTAGATCAGTAGACTGTAGATCAGTAGACTGTAGACTGTAGATCAGTAGACTGTAGACTGTAGATCAGTAGATCAGTAGACTGTAGATCAGTAGACTGTAGATCAGTAGACTGTAGACTGTAGATCAGTAGACTGTAGATCAGTAGACTGTAGATCAGTTGACTGTAGATCAGTAGATCAGTAGACTGTAGATCAGTAGACTGTAGACTGTAGATCAGTAGACTGTAGATCAGTAGACTGTAGATCAGTAGACTGTAGATCAGTAGACTGTAGATCAGTAGATCAGTAGACTGTAGATCAGTAGACTGTAGATCAGTAGACTATAGACTGTAGATCAGTAGACTGAAGATCAGTAGACAGTAGACTGTAGATCAGTAGATCAGTAGACTGTAGATCAGTAGACTGTAGATCAGTAGACTGTAGATCAGTAGACTGTAGATCAGTAGACTGTAGACTGTAGATCAGTAGACTGTAGGTCAGTAGACTGTAGATCAGTAGACTGTAGACTGTAGATCTGTAGACTGTAGATCAGTAGACTGTAGACTGTAGATCAGTAGATCAGTAGACTGTAGATCAGTAGACTGTAGACTGTAGATCAGTAGATCAGTAGACTGTAGATCAGTAGACTGTAGACTGTAGATCAGTAGACTGTAGATCAGTAGACTGTAGACTGTAGATCAGTAGACTGTAGATCAGTAGACTGTAGACTGTAGATCAGTAGACTGTAGATCAGTAGACTGTAGATCAGTAGATCAGTAGACTGTAGACTGTAGATCAGTAGACTGTAGATCAGTAGACTGTAGATCAGTAGACTGTAGATCAGTAGACTGTAGACTGTAGATCAGTAGACTGTAGATCAGTAGACTGTAGATCAGTAGACTGTAGACTGTAGATCAGTAGACTGTAGACTGTAGATCAGTTGACTGTAGATCAGTAGACTGTAGATCAGTAGACTGTAGACTGTAGATCTGTAGACTGTAGATCAGTAGACTGTAGACTGTAGATCAGTAGATCAGTAGACTGTAGATCAGTAGACTGTAGATCAGTAGACTGTAGACTGTAGATCAGTAGACTGTAGATCAGTAGACTGTAGATCAGTAGACTGTAGATCAGTAGACTGTAGATCAGTAGATCAGTAGACTGTAGATCAGTAGATCAGTAGACTGTAGATCAGTAGACTGTAGATCAGTAGACTGTAGATCAGTAGACTGTAGATCAGTAGACTGTAGATCAGTAGACTGTAGACTGTAGATCAGTAGACTGTAGATCAGTAGACTGTAGATCAGTTGACTGTAGATCAGTAGACTGTAGATCAGTAGACTGTAGACGTAGACAGTAGACTGTAGATCAGTAGACTGTAGATCAGTAGACTGTAGATCAGTAGACTGTAGACTGTAGATCAGTAGACTGTAGATCAGTAGACTGTAGACTGTAGATCAGTAGACTGTAGATCAGTAGACTGTAGACTGTAGATCAGTAGACTGTAGATCAGTAGACTGTAGATCAGTAGACTGTAGATCAGTAGACTGTAGACTGTAGATCAGTAGACTGTAGATCAGTAGACTGTAGATCAGTAGACTGTAGATCAGTAGACTGTAGATCAGTAGATCAGTAGACTGTAGATCAGTAGACTGTAGATCAGTAGACTGTAGATCAGTAGACTGTAGACTGTAGATCAGTAGACTGTAGACTGTAGATCAGTAGACTGTAGATCAGTAGACTGTAGACTGTAGATCAGTTGACTGTAGATCAGTAGACTGTAGATCAGTAGACTGTAGACTGTAGATCAGTAGACTGTAGATCAGTAGACTGTAGATCAGTAGACTGTAGATCAGTAGACTGTAGACTGTAGATCAGTAGACTGTAGACGTAGACAGTAGACTGTAGATCAGTAGACTGTAGATCAGTAGACTGTAGATCAGTAGACTGTAGATCAGTAGACTGTAGACTGTAGATCAGTAGACTGTAGATCAGTAGACTGTAGATCAGTAGACTGTAGATCAGTAGACTGTAGATCAGTAGATCAGTAGATCAGTAGACTGTAGATCAGTAGACTGTAGATCAGTAGACTGTAGACTGTAGATCAGTAGACTGTAGATCAGTAGATCAGTAGACTGTAGATCAGTAGATCAGTAGACTGTAGATCAGTAGACTGTAGATCAGTAGACTGTAGATCAGTAGACTGTAGATCAGTAGACTGTAGACTGTAGATCAGTAGACTGTAGATCAGTAGACTGTAGATCAGTAGACTGTAGATCAGTAGACTGTAGACTGTAGATCAGTAGACTGTAGACTGTAGATCTGTAGACTGTAGATCAGTTGACTGTAGATCAGTAGACTGTAGATCAGTAGACTGTAGACTGTAGATCAGTAGACTGTAGATCAGTAGACTGTAGATCAGTAGACTGTAGACTGTAGATCAGTAGACTGTAGATCAGTAGACTGTAGACTGTAGATCAGTAGACTGTAGATCAGTAGACTGTAGATCAGTAGACTGTAGACTGTAGATCAGTAGACTGTAGATCAGTAGACTGTAGATCAGTAGACTGTAGACTGTAGATCAGTAGACTGTAGATCAGTAGACTGTAGATCAGTAGACTGTAGATCAGTAGACTCAGTAGACTGTAGATCAGTAGACTGTAGACTGTAGATCAGTAGACTGTAGATCAGTAGACTGTAGATCAGTAGACTGTAGATCAGTAGACTGTAGACTGTAGATCAGTAGACTGTAGATCAGTAGATCAGTAGACTGTAGATCAGTAGACTGTAGATCAGTAGACTGTAGACTGTAGATC
>NC_074683.1:50335599-50515599 GCF_029448725.1 Salvelinus fontinalis | reverse complement strand
GAGTCACCTCCACACACTCTGTCACACGGGGGCTGGCCTACCTGCACACTGAGCTGCTGAGAGGAGGTAGGAGTCACCTCCACACACTCTGTCACACGGGGGCTGGCCTACCTGCACACTGAGCTGCTGAGAGGAGGTAGGAGTCACCTCCACACACTCTGTCACACGGGGGCTGGCCTACCTGCACACTGAGCTGCTGAGAGGAGGTAGGAGTCACCTCCACACACTCTGTCACACGGGGGCTGGCCTACCTGCACACTGAGCTGCTGAGAGGAGGTAGGAGTCACCTCCACACACTCTGTCACACGGGGGCTGGCCTACCTGCACACTGCGTGAGAGGAGGTAGGAGTCACCTCCACACACTCTGTCACACGGGGGCTGGCCTACCTGCACACTGAGCTGCTGAGAGGAGGTAGGAGTCACCTCCACACACTCTGTCACACGGGGGCTGGCCTACCTGCACACTGAGCTGCTGAGAGGAGGTAGGAGTCACCTCCACACACTCTGTCACACGGGGGCTGGCCTACCTGCACACTGAGCTGCTGAGAGGAGGTAGGAGTCACCTCCACACACTCTGTCACACGGGGGCTGGCCTACCTGCACACTGAGCTGCTGAGAGGAGGTAGGAGTCACCTCCACACACTCTGTCACACGGGGGCTGGCCTACCTGCACACTGAGCTGCTGAGAGGAGGTAGGAGTCACCTCCACACACTCTGTCACACGGGGGCTGGCCTACCTGCACACTGAGCTGCTGAGAGGAGGTAGGAGTCACCTCCACACACTCTGTCACACGGGGGCTGGCCTACCTGCACACTGAGCTGCTGAGAGGAGGTAGGAGTCACCTCCACACACTCTGTCACACGGGGGCTGGCCTACCTGCACACTGAGCTGCTGAGAGGAGGTAGGAGTCACCTCCACACACTCTGTCACACGGGGGCTGGCCTACCTGCACACTGAGCTGGAGAGGAGGTAGGAGTCACCTCCACACACTCTGTCACACGGGGGCTGGCCTACCTGCACACTGAGCTGCTGAGAGGAGGTAGGAGTCACCTCCACACACTCTGTCACACGGGGGCTGGCCTACCTGCACACTGAGCTGCTGAGAGGAGGTAGGAGTCACCTCCACACACTCTGTCACACGGGGGCTGGCCTACCTGCACACTGAGCTGCTGAGAGGAGGTAGGAGTCACCTCCACACACTCTGTCACACGGGGGCTGGCCTACCTGCACACTGAGCTGCTGAGAGGAGGTAGGAGTCACCTCCACACACTCTGTCACACGGGGGCTGGCCTACCTGCACACTGAGCTGCTGAGAGGAGGTAGGAGTCACCTCCACACACTCTGTCACACGGGGGCTGGCCTACCTGCACACTGAGCTGCTGAGAGGAGGTAGGAGTCACCTCCACACACTCTGTCACACGGGGGCTGGCCTACCTGCACACTGAGCTGCTGAGAGGAGGTAGGAGTCACCTCCACACACTCTGTCACACGGGGGCTGGCCTACCTGCACACTGAGCTGCTGAGAGGAGGTAGGAGTCACCTCCACACACTCTGTCACACGGGGGCTGGCCTACCTGCACACTGAGCTGCTGAGAGGAGGTAGGAGTCACCTCCACACACTCTGTCACACGGGGGCTGGCCTACCTGCACACTGAGCTGCTGAGAGGAGGTAGGAGTCACCTCCACACACTCTGTCACACGGGGGCTGGCCTACCTGCACACTGAGCTGCTGAGAGGAGGTAGGAGTCACCTCCACACACTCTGTCACACGGGGGCTGGCCTACCTGCACACTGAGCTGCTGAGAGGAGGTAGGAGTCACCTCCACACACTCTGTCACACGGGGGCTGGCCTACCTGCACACTGAGCTGCTGAGAGGAGGTAGGAGTCACCTCCACACACTCTGTCACACGGGGGCTGGCCTACCTGCACACTGAGCTGCTGAGAGGAGGTAGGAGTCACCTCCACACACTCTGTCACACGGGGGCTGGCCTACCTGCACACTGAGCTGCTGAGAGGAGGTAGGAGTCACCTCCACACACTCTGTCACACGGGGGCTGGCCTACCTGCACACTGAGCTGCTGAGAGGAGGTAGGAGTCACCTCCACACACTCTGTCACACGGGGGCTGGCCTACCTGCACACTGAGCTGCTGAGAGGAGGTAGGAGTCACCTCCACACACTCTGTCACACGGGGGCTGGCCTACCTGCACACTGAGCTGCTGAGAGGAGGTAGGAGTCACCTCCACACACTCTGTCACACGGGGGCTGGCCTACCTGCACACTGAGCTGCTGAGAGGAGGTAGGAGTCACCTCCACACACTCTGTCACACGGGGGCTGGCCTACCTGCACACTGAGCTGCTGAGAGGAGGTAGGAGTCACCTCCACACACTCTGTCACACGGGGGCTGGCCTACCTGCACACTGAGCTGCTGAGAGGAGGTAGGAGTCACCTCCACACACTCTGTCACACGGGGGCTGGCCTACCTGCACACTGAGCTGCTGAGAGGAGGTAGGAGTCACCTCCACACACTCTGTCACACGGGGGCTGGCCTACCTGCACACTGAGCTGCTGAGAGGAGGTAGGAGTCACCTCCACACACTCTGTCACACGGGGGCTGGCCTACCTGCACACTGAGCTGCTGAGAGGAGGTAGGAGTCACCTCCACACACTCTGTCACACGGGGGCTGGCCTACCTGCACACTGAGCTGCTGAGAGGAGGTAGGAGTCACCTCCACACACTCTGTCACACGGGGGCTGGCCTACCTGCACACTGAGCTGCTGAGAGGAGGTAGGAGTCACCTCCACACACTCTGTCACACGGGGGCTGGCCTACCTGCACACTGAGCTGCTGAGAGGAGGTAGGAGTCACCTCCACACACTCTGTCACACGGGGGCTGGCCTACCTGCACACTGAGCTGCTGAGAGGAGGTAGGAGTCACCTCCACACACTCTGTCACACGGGGGCTGGCCTACCTGCACACTGAGCTGCTGAGAGGAGGTAGGAGTCACCTCCACACACTCTGTCACACGGGGGCTGGCCTACCTGCACACTGAGCTGCTGAGAGGAGGTAGGAGTCACCTCCACACACTCTGTCACACGGGGGCTGGCCTACCTGCACACTGAGCTGCTGAGAGGAGGTAGGAGTCACCTCCACACACTCTGTCACACGGGGGCTGGCCTACCTGCACACTGAGCTGCTGAGAGGAGGTAGGAGTCACCTCCACACACTCTGTCACACGGGGGCTGGCCTACCTGCACACTGCTGAGAGGAGGTAGGAGTCACCTCCACACACTCTGTCACACGGGGGCTGGCCTACCTGCACACTGCTGAGAGGAGGTAGGAGTCACCTCCACACACTCTGTCACACGGGGGCTGGCCTACCTGCACACTGCTGAGAGGAGGTAGGAGTCACCTCCACACACTCTGTCACACGGGGGCTGGCCTACCTGCACACTGAGCTGCTGAGAGGAGGTAGGAGTCACCTCCACACACTCTGTCACACGGGGGCTGGCCTACCTGCACACTGAGCTGCTGAGAGGAGGTAGGAGTCACCTCCACACACTCTGTCACACGGGGGCTGGCCTACCTGCACACTGAGCTGCTGAGAGGAGGTAGGAGTCACCTCCACACACTCTGTCACACGGGGGCTGGCCTACCTGCACACTGCTGAGAGGAGGTAGGAGTCACCTCCACACACTCTGTCACACGGGGGCTGGCCTACCTGCACACTGCTGAGAGGAGGTAGGAGTCACCTCCACACACTCTGTCACACGGGGGCTGGCCTACCTGCACACTGAGCTGCTGAGAGGAGGTAGGAGTCACCTCCACACACTCTGTCACACGGGGGCTGGCCTACCTGCACACTGAGCTGCTGAGAGGAGGTAGGAGTCACCTCCACACACTCTGTCACACGGGGGCTGGCCTACCTGCACACTGCTGAGAGGAGGTAGGAGTCACCTCCACACACTCTGTCACACGGGGGCTGGCCTACCTGCACACTGAGCTGCTGAGAGGAGGTAGGAGTCACCTCCACACACTCTGTCACACGGGGGCTGGCCTACCTGCACACTGAGCTGCTGAGAGGAGGTAGGAGTCACCTCCACACACTCTGTCACACGGGGGCTGGCCTACCTGCACGCTGCTGAGAGGAGGTAGGAGTCACCTCCACACACTCTGTCACACGGGGGCTGGCCTACCTGCACACTGAGCTGCTGAGAGGAGGTAGGAGTCACCTCCACACACTCTGTCACACGGGGGCTGGCCTACCTGCACACTGAGCTGCTGAGAGGAGGTAGGAGTCACCTCCACACACTCTGTCACACGGGGGCTGGCCTACCTGCACACTGAGCTGCTGAGAGGAGGTAGGAGTCACCTCCACACACTCTGTCACACGGGGGCTGGCCTACCTGCACACTGAGCTGCTGAGAGGAGGTAGGAGTCACCTCCACACACTCTGTCACACGGGGGCTGGCCTACCTGCACACTGCTGAGAGGAGGTAGGAGTCACCTCCACACACTCTGTCACACGGGGGCTGGCCTACCTGCACACTGAGCTGCTGAGAGGAGGTAGGAGTCACCTCCACACACTCTGTCACACGGGGGCTGGCCTACCTGCACACTGAGCTGCTGAGAGGAGGTAGGAGTCACCTCCACACACTCTGTCACACGGGGGCTGGCCTACCTGCACACTGAGCTGCTGAGAGGAGGTAGGAGTCACCTCCACACACTCTGTCACACGGGGGCTGGCCTACCTGCACACTGAGCTGCTGAGAGGAGGTAGGAGTCACCTCCACACACTCTGTCACACGGGGGCTGGCCTACCTGCACACTGAGCTGCTGAGAGGAGGTAGGAGTCACCTCCACACACTCTGTCACACGGGGGCTGGCCTACCTGCACACTGAGCTGCTGAGAGGAGGTAGGAGTCACCTCCACACACTCTGTCACACGGGGGCTGGCCTACCTGCACACTGAGCTGCTGAGAGGAGGTAGGAGTCACCTCCACACACTCTGTCACACGGGGGCTGGCCTACCTGCACACTGCTGAGAGGAGGTAGGAGTCACCTCCACACACTCTGTCACACGGGGGCTGGCCTACCTGCACACTGAGCTGCTGAGAGGAGGTAGGAGTCACCTCCACACACTCTGTCACACGGGGGCTGGCCTACCTGCACACTGAGCTGCTGAGAGGAGGTAGGAGTCACCTTCACACACTCTGTCACACGGGGGCTGGCCTACCTGCACACTGAGCTGCTGAGAGGAGGTAGGAGTCACCTCCACACACTCTGTCACACGGGGGCTGGCCTACCTGCACACTGAGCTGCTGAGAGGAGGTAGGAGTCACCTCCACACACTCTGTCACACGGGGGCTGGCCTACCTGCACACTGAGCTGCTGAGAGGAGGTAGGAGTCACCTCCACACACTCTGTCACACGGGGGCTGGCCTACCTGCACACTGCTGAGAGGAGGTAGGAGTCACCTCCACACACTCTGTCACACGGGGGCTGGCCTACCTGCACACTGAGCTGCTGAGAGGAGGTAGGAGTCACCTCCACACACTCTGTCACACGGGGGCTGGCCTA
Organism: Salvelinus fontinalis; assembly: GCF_029448725.1. Lineage (NCBI taxonomy): Eukaryota > Metazoa > Chordata > Actinopteri > Salmoniformes > Salmonidae > Salvelinus > Salvelinus fontinalis. The sequence goes on along the minus strand of NC_074683.1, from coordinate 50,510,015 downwards.
CCTGCACACTGAGCTGCTGAGAGGAGGTAGGAGTCACCTCCACACACTCTGTCACACGGGGGCTGGCCTACCTGCACACTGAGCTGCTGAGAGGAGGTAGGAGTCACCTCCACACACTCTGTCACACGGGGGCTGGCCTACCTGCACACTGCTGAGAGGAGGTAGGAGTCACCTTCACACACTCTGTCACACGGGGGCTGGCCTACCTGCACACTGAGCTAGCTGAGAGGAGGTAGGAGTCACCTCCACACACTCTGTCACACGGGGGCTGGCCTACCTGCACACTGAGCTGCTGAGAGGAGGTAGGAGTCACCTCCACACACTCTGTCACACGGGGGCTGGCCTACCTGCACACTGAGCTGCTGAGAGGAGGTAGGAGTCACCTCCACACACTCTGTCACACGGGGGCTGGCCTACCTGCACACTGAGCTGCTGAGAGGAGGTAGGAGTCACCTCCACACACTCTGTCACACGGGGGCTGGCCTACCTGCACACTGAGCTGCTGAGAGGAGGTAGGAGTCACCTCCACACACTCTGTCACACGGGGGCTGGCCTACCTGCACACTGCTGAGAGGAGGTAGGAGTCACCTCCACACACTCTGTCACACGGGGGCTGGCCTACCTGCACACTGAGCTGCTGAGAGGAGGTAGGAGTCACCTCCACACACTCTGTCACACGGGGGCTGGCCTACCTGCACACTGCTGAGAGGAGGTAGGAGTCACCTCCACACACTCTGTCACACGGGGGCTGGCCTACCTGCACACTGAGCTGCTGAGAGGAGGTAGGAGTCACCTCCACACACTCTGTCACACGGGGGCTGGCCTACCTGCACACTGAGCTGCTGAGAGGAGGTAGGAGTCACCTCCACACACTCTGTCACACGGGGGCTGGCCTACCTGCACACTGAGCTGCTGAGAGGAGGTAGGAGTCACCTCCACACACTCTGTCACACGGGGGCTGGCCTACCTGCACACTGCTGAGAGGAGGTAGGAGTCACCTCCACACACTCTGTCACACGGGGGCTGGCCTACCTGCACACTGAGCTGCTGAGAGGAGGTAGGAGTCACCTCCACACACTCTGTCACACGGGGGCTGGCCTACCTGCACACTGCTGAGAGGAGGTAGGAGTCACCTTCACACACTCTGTCACACGGGGGCTGGCCTACCTGCACACTGAGCTGCTGAGAGGAGGTAGGAGTCACCTCCACACACTCTGTCACACGGGGGCTGGCCTACCTGCACGCTGCTGAGAGGAGGTAGGAGTCACCTCCACACACTCTGTCACACGGGGGCTGGCCTACCTGCACACTGCTGAGAGGAGGTAGGAGTCACCTCCACACACTCTGTCACACGGGGGCTGGCCTACCTGCACACTGAGCTGCTGAGAGGAGGTAGGAGTCACCTTCACACACTCTGTCACACGGGGGCTGGCCTACCTGCACACTGAGCTGCTGAGAGGAGGTAGGAGTCACCTTCACACACTCTGTCACACGGGGGCTGGCCTACCTGCACACTGAGCTGCTGAGAGGAGGTAGGAGTCACCTCCACACACTCTGTCACACGGGGGCTGGCCTACCTGCACACTGAGCTGCTGAGAGGAGGTAGGAGTCACCTTCACACACTCTGTCACATGGGGGCTGGCCTACCTGCACACTGCTGAGAGGAGGTAGGAGTCACCTCCACACACTCTGTCACACGGGGGCTGGCCTACCTGCACACTGAGCTGCTGAGAGGAGGTAGGAGTCACCTCCACACACTCTGTCACACGGGGGCTGGCCTACCTGCACACTGAGCTGCTGAGAGGAGGTAGGAGTCACCTCCACACACTCTGTCACACGGGGGCTGGCCTACCTGCACACTGAGCTGCTGAGAGGAGGTAGGAGTCACCTCCACACACTCTGTCACACGGGGGCTGGCCTACCTGCACACTGCTGAGAGGAGGTAGGAGTCACCTCCACACACTCTGTCACACGGGGGCTGGCCTACCTGCACACTGAGCTGCTGAGAGGAGGTAGGAGTCACCTCCACACACTCTGTCACACGGGGGCTGGCCTACCTGCACACTGAGCTGCTGAGAGGAGGTAGGAGTCACCTTCACACACTCTGTCACACGGGGGCTGGCCTACCTGCACACTGAGCTGCTGAGAGGAGGTAGGAGTCACCTCCACACACTCTGTCACACGGGGGCTGGCCTACCTGCACACTGAGCTGCTGAGAGGAGGTAGGAGTCACCTCCACACACTCTGTCACACGGGGGCTGGCCTACCTGCACACTGAGCTGCTGAGAGGAGGTAGGAGTCACCTCCACACACTCTGTCACACGGGGGCTGGCCTACCTGCACACTGAGCTGCTGAGAGGAGGTAGGAGTCACCTCCACACACTCTGTCACACGGGGGCTGGCCTACCTGCACACTGAGCTGCTGAGAGGAGGTAGGAGTCACCTCCACACACTCTGTCACACGGGGGCTGGCCTACCTGCACACTGCTGAGAGGAGGTAGGAGTCACCTTCACACACTCTGTCACACGGGGGCTGGCCTACCTGCACACTGAGCTGCTGAGAGGAGGTAGGAGTCACCTCCACACACTCTGTCACACGGGGGCTGGCCTACCTGCACACTGAGCTGCTGAGAGGAGGTAGGAGTCACCTCCACACACTCTGTCACACGGGGGCTGGCCTACCTGCACACTGAGCTGCTGAGAGGAGGTAGGAGTCACCTCCACACACTCTGTCACACGGGGGCTGGCCTACCTGCACACTGAGCTGCTGAGAGGAGGTAGGAGTCACCTCCACACACTCTGTCACACGGGGGCTGGCCTACCTGCACACTGAGCTGCTGAGAGGAGGTAGGAGTCACCTCCACACACTCTGTCACACGGGGGCTGGCCTACCTGCACACTGAGCTGCTGAGAGGAGGTAGGAGTCACCTTCACACACTCTGTCACACGGGGGCTGGCCTACCTGCACACTGAGCTGCTGAGAGGAGGTAGGAGTCACCTCCACACACTCTGTCACACGGGGGCTGGCCTACCTGCACACTGCTGAGAGGAGGTAGGAGTCACCTCCACACACTCTGTCACACGGGGGCTGGCCTACCTGCACACTGAGCTGCTGAGAGGAGGTAGGAGTCACCTCCACACACTCTGTCACACGGGGGCTGGCCTACCTGCACACTGAGCTGCTGAGAGGAGGTAGGAGTCACCTCCACACACTCTGTCACACGGGGGCTGGCCTACCTGCACACTGAGCTGCTGAGAGGAGGTAGGAGTCACCTCCACACACTCTGTCACACGGGGGCTGGCCTACCTGCACACTGAGCTGCTGAGAGGAGGTAGGAGTCACCTCCACACACTCTGTCACACGGGGGCTGGCCTACCTGCACACTGCTGAGAGGAGGTAGGAGTCACCTTCACACACTCTGTCACACGGGGGCTGGCCTACCTGCACACTGAGCTAGTGAGAGGAGGTAGGAGTCACCTCCACACACTCTGTCACACGGGGGCTGGCCTACCTGCACACTGAGCTGCTGAGAGGAGGTAGGAGTCACCTCCACACACTCTGTCACACGGGGGCTGGCCTACCTGCACACTGAGCTGCTGAGAGGAGGTAGGAGTCACCTCCACACACTCTGTCACACGGGGGCTGGCCTACCTGCACACTGAGCTGCTGAGAGGAGGTAGGAGTCACCTCCACACACTCTGGGGAGTGCACAAGCACACAGACGTACACGGACGCGCACACACACACACACACACACACACAGAGAAACACACACTCACTGTTCTCACTCACCGTCACACCCCTTAATTTAATTTACATGCTCAGACAGCCCCAGTGAAACACTATCTCCCGTCGTCAAGGCTTCAGAATGTGATTAATCACTGAGGAGGATTTTTACTGCCTTCACACGTGTGTGTGTGTGTGTGTGTGTGTGTGTGTGTGTGTGTGTGTGTGTGTGTGTGTGTGTGTGTGTGTGTGTGTGTGTGTGTGTGTGTGTGTGTGTGTGTGTGTGTGTGTGAGAAGATTCATGTCTTTTCAGGAAACAGACAGTTCCAAAAACCAATTATTAAGACTCGTATGGTTTGTTTAACTTTGCAATCATTGGTTTGTGTTTGACGTACATTTTAAAAGTGAAAAATCGGAGTCTCCAATTCACTGTTAATATGGATTTGCATATACATATTTCATTGTCTGCTTACAGACATGCATCACATGTTAGGGAAATGGTTAGGGAGTTTAGAGAGCACACTACCTCTTCCACACTTCGTCCCCCAGGGGGCAGCACCAGCCTTGTATATCTGCTGAGCATGGTTGATAAGCAATTAGGGATTGTTAGTCAGGGTCCCTGTTTGAGAGCTGTGAGGTGGCTGGTTGGTTTGGTGGCTATCGGGGCTTTTCTTTTGTTTCTAGTGGTCCTTTAGGCATGCCTGTTTCCAGTGGTTCTTTAGGCATGCCTGTTTCTAGTGGTCCTTTAGGCGTGCCTGTTTCTAGTGGTCCTTTAGGCGTGCCTGTTTCTAGTGGTCCTTTAGGCGTGCCTGTTTCTAGTGGTCCTTTAGGCGTGCCTGTTTCTAGTGGTCCTTTAGGCACGCCTGTTTCTAGTGGTCCTTTAGGCATGCCTGTTTCTAGTGGTCCTTTAGGCGTGCCTGTTTCTAGTGGTCCTTTAGGCGTGCCTGTTTCTAGTGGTCCTTTAGGCGTGCCTGTTTCTAGTGGTCCTTTAGGCATGCCTGTTTCTAGTGGTCCTTTAGGCACGCCTGTTTCTAGTGGTCCTTTAGGCGTGCCTGTTTCTAGTGGTCCTTTAGGCATGCCTGTTTCTAGTGGTCCTTTAGTCATGCCTGTTTCTAGTGGTCCTTTAGGCGTGCCTGTTTCTAGTGGTCCTTTAGGCATGCCTGTTTCTAGTGGTCCTTTAGGCGTGCCTGTTTCTAGTGGTCCTTTAGGCATGCCTGTTTCTAGTGGTCCTTTAGGCATGCCTGTTTCTAGTTGTCCTTTAGGCGTGCCTGTTTCTAGTGGTCCTTTAGGCATGCCTGTTTCTAGTGGTCCTTTAGGCACGCCTGTTTCTAGTGGTCCTTTAGGCATGCCTGTTTCTAGTGGTCCTTTAGGCATGTCTGTTTCTAGTGGTCCTTTAGTCATGCCTGTTTCTAGTGGTCCTTTAGGCATGCCTGTTTCTAGTGGTCCTTTAGGCATGCCTGTTTCTAGTGGTCCTTTAGGCGTGCCTGTTTCTAGTGGTCCTTTAGGCATGCCTGTTTCTAGTGGTCCTTTAGGCGTGCCTGTTTCTAGTGGTCCTTTAGGCACGCCTGTTTCTAGTGGTCCTTTAGGCATGCCTGTTTCTAGTTGTCCTTTAGGCGTGCCTGTTTCTAGTGGTCCTTTAGGCATGCCTGTTTCTAGTGGTCCTTTAGGCATGCCTGTTTCTAGTGGTCCTTTAGGCACGTCTGTTTCTAGTGGTCCTTTAGGCATGCCTGTTTCTAGTGGTCCTTTAGGCGTGCCTGTTTCTAGTGGTCCTTTAGGCATGCCTGTTTCTAGTGGTCCTTTAGGCATGCCTGTTTCTAGTGGTCCTTTAGGCATGCCTGTTTCTAGTGGTCCTTTAGGCGTGCCTGTTTCTAGTGGTCCTTTAGGCATGCCTGTTTCTAGTGGTCCTTTAGGCGTGACTGTTTCTAGTGGTCCTTTAGGCACGCCTGTTTCTAGTGGTCCTTTAGGCATGCCTGTTTCTAGTGGTCCTTTAGTCATGCCTGATTCTAGTGGTCCGTTAGGCATGCCTGTTTCTAGTGGTCCTTTAGGCGTGCCTGTTTCTAGTGGTCCTTTAGGCATGCCTGTTTCTAGTGGTCCTTTAGGCATGTCTGTTTCTAGTGGTCCTTTAGTCATGCCTGTTTCTAGTGGTCCTTTAGTCATGCCTGTTTCTAGTGGTCCGTTAGGCGTGCCTGTTTCTAGTGGTCCTTTAGGCGTGCCTGTTTCTAGTGGTCCTTTAGGCGTGCCTGTTTCTAGTGGTCCTTTAGGCGTGACTGTTTAAGTGGTCCTTTAGGCATGCCTGTTTCTAGTGGTCCTTTAGGCGTGCCTGTTTATAGTGGTCCTTTAGGCGTGACTGTTTCTAGTGGTCCTTTAGGCACGCCTGTTTCTAGTGGTCCTTTAGGCATGCCTGTTTCTAGTGGTCCTTTAGGCGTGCCTGTTTCTAGTGGTCCTTTAGGCATGCCTGTTTCTAGTGGTCCTTTAGTCATGCCTGTTTAAGTGGTCCTTTAGGCATGCCTGTTTCTAGTGGTCCTTTAGGCGTGCCTGTTTCTAGTGGTCCTTTAGGCGTGCCTGTTTCTAGTGGTCCTTTAGGCATGCCTGTTTCTAGTGGTCCTTTAGGCGTGCCTGTTTCTAGTGATCCTTTTTGTATCAATTTGTCAATCGGTCACCATCTGAACATTCTAATCCTTTTGGGCTCACCAACTCAAAGGAGTCAAGACCGAGCTGGTCATGGACTTAAGGTAATCCAACATGGTTCTCAAACGCTGATTTCTCACATAAATGGACGCATTCATTCAGGTTACAGACCCTGTAGCTAGGACCTCTAGACAGTCAGGTTACAGACCCTGTAACTAGGACCTCTAGACAGTCAGGTTACAGACCCTGTAGCTAGGACCTCTAGACAGTCAGGTTACAGACCCTGTAACTAGGACCTCTAGACAGTCAGGTTACAGACCCTGTAGCTAGGACCTCTAGACAGTCAGGTTACAGACCATGTAGCTAGGACCCCTAGACAGTCAGGTTACAGACCATGTAACCAGGACCTCTAGACAGTCAGGTTACAGACCCTGTAGCTAGGACCTCTAGACAGTCAGGTTACAGACCCTGTAACTAGGACCTCTAGACAGTCAGGTTACAGACCCTGTAGCTAGGACCTCTAGACAGTCAGGTTACAGACCATGTAGCTAGGACCTCTAGACAGTCAGGTTACAGACCATGTAGCTAGGACCCCTAGACAGTCAGGTTACAGACCCTGTAACTAGGACCTCTAGACAGTCAGGTTACAGACCCTGTAGCTAGGACCCCTAGACAGTCAGGTTACAGACCATGTAGCTAGGACCTCTAGACAGTCAGGTTACAGACCCTGTAGCTAGGACCTCTAGACAGTCAGGTTACAGACCCTGTAACTAGGACCTCTAGACAGTCAGGTTACAGACCCTGTAGCTAGGACCTCTAGACTGTCAGGTTACAGACCCTGTAACTAGGACCTCTAGACAGTCAGGTTACAGACCATGTAGCTAGGACCCCTAGACAGTCAGGTTACAGACCATGTAGCTAGGACCCCTAGACAGTCAGGTTACAGACCATGTAGCTAGGACCCCTAGACATAATGAGTCAGGTTACAGACCATGTAGCTAGGACACCTAGACAGTCAGGTTACAGACCATGTAGCTAGGACCTCTAGACAGTCAGGTTACAGACCCTGTAACTAGGACCTCTAGACAGTCAGGTTACAGACCATGTAGCTAGGACCCCTAGACAGTCAGGTTACAGACCATGTAGCTAGGACCCCTAGACAGTCAGGTTACAGACCATGTAGCTAGGACCTCTAGACATAATGAGTCAGGTTACAGACCATGTAGCTAGGACCCCTAGACAGTCAGGTTACAGACCATGTAGCTAGGACCCCTAGACAGTCAGGTTACAGACCATGTAACTAGGACCCCTAGACATAATGAGTCAGGTTACAGACCATGTAGCTAGGACCTCTAGACAGTCAGGTTACAGACCATGTAGCTAGGACCCCTAGACAGTCAGGTTACAGACCATGTAGCTAGGACCTCTAGACATAATGAGTCAGGTTACAGACCATGTAGCTAGGACCCCTAGACAGTCAGGTTACAGACCATGTAGCTAGGACCCCTAGACAGTCAGGTTACAGACCATGTAACTAGGACCTCTAGACATAATGAGTCAGGTTATAGGCCATGCAGCTAGGACCCCTAGACAGTCAGGTTACAGACCCTGTAGCTAGGACCCCTAGACAGTCAGGTTACAGACCCTGTAGCTAGGACCTCTAGACAGTCAGGTTACAGACCATGTAGCTAGGACCTCTAGACAGTCAGGTTACAGACCCTGTAACTAGGACCCCTAGACAGTCAGGTTACAGACCATGTAGCTAGGACCCCTAGACAGTCAGGTTACAGACCATGTAGCTAGGACCCCTAGACAGTCAGGTTACAGACCATGTAGCTAGGACCCCTAGACATAATGAGTCAGGTTACAGACCATGTAGCTAGGACCCCTAGACATAATGAGTCAGGTTACAGACCATGTAGCTAGAACCCCTAGACAGTCAGGTTACAGACCATGTAGCTAGGACCTCTAGAAAGTCAGGTTACAGACCATGTAGCTAGGACCCCTAGACATAATGAGTCAGGTTACAGACCATGTAGCTAGGACCTCTAGACAGTCAGGTTACTGACCATGTAGCTAGGACCTCTAGACAGTCAGGTTACAGACCATGTAGCTAGGACCTCTAGACAGTCAGGTTACAGACCCTGTAACTAGGACCTCTAGACAGTCAGGTTACAGACCCTGTAACTAGGACCTCTAGACAGTCAGGTTACAGACCCTGTAGCTAGGACCTCTAGACAGTCAGGTTACTGACCATGTAGCTAGGACCCCTAGACATAATGAGTCAGGTTACAGACCCTGTAGCTAGGACCTCTAGACATAATGAGTCAGGTTACAGACCATGCAGCTAGGACCTCTAGACAGTCAGGTTACAGACCATGTAGCTAGGACCTCTAGACAGTCAGGTTACAGACCCTGTAACTAGGACCTCTAGACAGTCAGGTTACAGACCCTGTAACTAGGACCTCTAGACAGTCAGGTTACAGACCATGTAGCTAGGACCTCTAGACAGTCAGGTTACTGACCATGTATCTAGGACCCCTAGACATAATGAGTCAGGTTACAGACCATGTAGCTAGGACCCCTAGACAGTCAGGTTACAGACCATGTAGCTAGGACCTCTAGACAGTCAGGTTACAGACCATGTAGCTAGGACCCCTAGACATAATGAGTCAGGTTACAGACCATGTAGCTAGGACCTCTAGACAGTCAGGTTACTGACCATGTAGCTAGGACCTCTAGACAGTCAGGTTACAGACCATGTAGCTAGGACCTCTAGACAGTCAGGTTACAGACCCTGTAACTAGGACCTCTAGACAGTCAGGTTACAGACCCTGTAGCTAGGACCTCTAGACATAATGAGTCAGGTTACAGACCATGCAGCTAGGACCTCTAGACAGTCAGGTTACAGACCATGTAGCTAGGACCTCTAGACAGTCAGGTTACAGACCCTGTAACTAGGACCTCTAGACAGTCAGGTTACAGACCCTGTAACTAGGACCTCTAGACAGTCAGGTTACAGACCATGTAGCTAGGACCTCTAGACAGTCAGGTTACTGACCATGTATCTAGGACCCCTAGACATAATGAGTCAGGTTACAGACCATGTAGCTAGGACCCCTAGACATAATGAGTCAGGTTACAGACCATGTAACTAGGACCTCTAGACAGTCAGGTTACAGACCCTGTAGCTAGGACCTCTAGACAGTCAGGTTACAGACCATGTAGCTAGGACCTCTAGACAGTCAGGTTACAGACCATGTAACTAGGACCTCTAGACAGTCAGGTTACAGACCATGTAGCTAGGCCCCTAGACATAATGAGTCAGGTTACAGACCATGTAGCTAGGACCCCTAGACATAATGAGTCAGGTTACAGACCATGTAGCTAGGACCTCTAGACAGTCAGGTTACAGACCATGTAGCTAGGACCCCTAGACATAATGAGTCAGGTTACAGACCATGTAGCTAGGACCCCTAGACAGTCAGGTTACAGACCATGTAGCTAGGACCCCTAGACAGTCAGGTTACAGACCATGTAGCTAGGACCCCTAGACAGTCAGGTTACAGACCATGTAGCTAGGACCTCTAGACAGTCAGGTTACAGACCAGGTAGCTAGGACCCCTAGACAGTCAGGTTACAGACCATGTAGCTAGGACCCCTAGACATAATGAGTCAGGTTACAGACCATGTAGCTAGGACCCCTAGACATAATGAGTCAGGTTACAGACCATGTAGCTAGGACCTCTAGACAGTCAGGTTACAGACCATGTAGCTAGGACCTCTAGACAGTCAGGTTACAGACCATGTAGCTAGGACCTCTAGACAGTCAGGTTACAGACCATGTAACTAGGACCCCTAGACATAATGAGTCAGGTTACAGACCATGTAGCTAGGACCCCTAGACATAATGAGTCAGGTTACAGACCATGTAGCTAGGACCCCTAGACATAATGAGTCAGGTTACAGACCATGTAGCTAGGACCTCTAGACAGTCAGGTTACAGACCATGTAGCTAGGACCCCTAGACAGTCAGGTTACAGACCATGTAACTAGGACCCCTAGACATAATGAGTCAGGTTACAGACCATGTAGCTAGGACCTCTAGACAGTCAGGTTACAGACCATGTAGCTAGGACCTCTAGACAGTCAGGTTACAGACCATGTAGCTAGGACCTCTAGACAGTCAGGTTACAGACCCTGTAACTAGGACCTCTAGACAGTCAGGTTACAGACCATGTAGCTAGGACCCCTAGACATAATGAGTCAGGTTACAGACCATGTAGCTAGGACCTCTAGACAGTCAGGTTACAGACCATGTAGCTAGGACCTCTAGACAGTCAGGTTACAGACCATGTAACCAGGACCTCTAGACTGTCAGGTTACAGACCATGTAGCTAGGACCTCTAGACAGTCAGGTTACAGACCCTGTAACTAGGACCTCTAGACAGTCAGGTTACAGACCATGTAGCTAGGACCCCTAGACATAATGAGTCAGGTTACAGACCATGTAGCTAGGACCCCTAGACATAATGAGTCAGGTTACAGACCATGTAGCTAGGACCCCTAGACATAATGAGTCAGGTTACAGACCATGTAGCTAGGACCCCTAGACAGTCAGGTTACAGACCTTGTAGCTAGGACCCCTAGACATAATGAGTCAGGTTACAGACCATGTAGCTAGGACCTCTAGACAGTCAGGTTACAGACCATGTAGCTAGGACCCCTAGACATAATGAGTCAGGTTACAGACCATGTAGCTAGGACCCCTAGACATAATGAGTCAGGTTACAGACCATGTAGCTAGGACCTCTAGACAGTCAGGTTAGGCTAGGTCTAAGATCCTGTGACAACGCCAGTGTGATCTATCCGTAAGGCTTGCTGTTGGTTTCGTAACACGTTATTAGTTAATGTATCACATGTTATTATTTATTTATTAACTGGGTGGTTCGAGCCCTGAGTGCTGATTGGCTGACAGACGTGGTATATCAGACCGTATACCATGGTTACGACAAAACATGTATTTTTTACTGCTCTAATAACGTTGGTAACCAGTTTATAATAGCAATAAGTCACCTCGGGGGGGCTTTGATGATTGGCCAATATACCACGGCTAAGGGCTGTATCCAGGCACTCCGCGTTGCATCAGGCCTAAGAACAGCCCTTAGCCGGTATATTGGCCATATACCACACCTCCTCGGGCCTTATTGCTTAAATGTGTTACGTGTTTACTTGTGTTATTAGTTAATGCATCACATGTTTATTTGCGTTTTTAGTTAACGTATCACATATTTGCTTGTGCTTCTTAAATGTTTAAAACAAAGAAATAAATATAATTTTAATGGCCAATAAAGGTTTCTGTCAGCCTACGTCCAAAATGGCATCCTATTTCCTACGTAGCGTCCTATTCCCTACATAGCATCCTATTCCCTACGTAGCGTCCTATTCCCTACATAGCGTCCTATTCCCTACATAGCATCCTATTCCCTACATAGCATCCTATTCCCCACATAGCGTCCTATTCCCTACATAGCATCCTATTGCCTACATAGCATCCTATTCCCTACATAGCATCCTATTCCCTACGTAGCGTCCTATTCCCTACATAGCGTCCTATTCCCTACATAGCATCCTATTCCCTACGTAGCGTCCTATTCCCTACATAGCGTCCTATTCCCTACATAGCGTCCTATTCCCTACGTAGCGTCCTATTCCCTACGTAGCATCCTATTCCCTACGTAGCATCCTATTCCCTACATAGCATCCTATTCCCTACATAGCATCCTATTCCCTACGTAGCATCCTATTCCCTACGTAGCATCCTATTCCCTACATAGCATCCTATTCCCTACATAGCGTCCTATTCCCTACATAGCATCCTATTCCCTACATAGCATCCTATTCCCTACATAGCGTCCTATTCCCTACATAGCGTCCTATACCCTACGTAGCATCCTATTCCCTACATAGCATCCTATTCCCTACATAGCGTCCTATTCCCTACATAGCATCCTATTCCCTACATAGCATCCTATTCCCTACGTAGCATCCTATTCCCTACGTAGCATCCTATTCCCTACATAGCGTCCTATTCCCTACATAGCATCCTATTCCCTACGTAGCATCCTATTCCCTACATAGCATCCTATTCCCTACATAGCATCCTATTGCCTACATAGCATCCTATTCCCTACGTAGCGTCCTATTCCCTACATAGCATCCTATTCCCTACATAGCATCCTATTCCCTACATAGCATCCTATTCCCTACATAGCGTCCTATTCCCTACATAGCGTCCTATTCCCTACATAGTGTCCTATTACATAGCGTCCTATTCCCTACATAGCGTCCTATTCCCTACATAGCATCCTATTCCCTAAATAGCATCCTATTCCCTACATAGCGTCCTATTCCCTACATAGTGTCCTATTACATAGCGTCCTATTCCCTATATAGCGTCCTATTCCCTATATAGCATCCTATTCCCTACATAGCATCCTATTCCCTACATAGCATCCTATTCCCTAAATAGCATCCTATTCCCTACATAGCGTCCTATTCCCTATATAGCATCCTATTCCCTACATAGCATCCTATTCCCTACATAGCATCCTATTCCCTACATAGCGTCCTATTCCCTACATAGCATCCTATTCCCTACATAGCGTCCTATTCCCTACATAGCGTCCTATTCCCTAAATAGCATCCTATTCCCTAAATAGCATCCTATTCCCTACATAGCATCCTATTCCCTACATAGCATCCTATTCCCTACATAGCGTCCTATTCCCTACATAGCATCCTATTTCCTACATAGCGTCCTATTTCCTACATAGTGTACTCCATAGGTCCCTATGTAGGGAATAGGATGCCATTTGGCTTTCTCTGGCCCCTTATCTCTGGCTGTATCTAGTCTAGTTCTCTACTAGGTTGGCCCCTTATCTCTGGCTGTATCTCGTCTAGTTCTCTACTAGGTTGGCCCCTTATCTCTGGCTGTATCTAGTCTAGTTCTCTACTAGTCTAGTGGTCTGGGTTGGTCCCTTATCTCTGGCTGTATCTAGTCTAGTTCTCTACTAGGTTGGCCCCTTATCTCTGGCTGTATCTAGTCTAGTTCTCTACTAGGTTGGCCCCTTATCTCTGGCTGTATCTAGTCTAGTTCTCTACTAGGTTGGCCCCTTATCTCTGGCTGTATCTAGTCTAGTTCTCTACTAGTCTAGTTCTCTACTAGGTTGGCCCCTTATCTCTGGCTGTATCTAGTCTAGTTCTCTACTAGTCTAGTGGTCTGAGTTGGCCCCATATCTCTGGCTGTATCTAGTCTAGTTCTCTACTAGTCTAGTGGTCTGGGTTGGCCCCTTATCTCTGGCTGTATCTAGTCTAGTTCTCTACTAGGTTGTGGTCTGGGTTGGCCCCTTATCTCTGTCTGTATCTAGTCTAGTTCTCTACTAGTCTAGTGGTCTGAGTTGGCCCCATATCTCTGGCTGTATCTAGTCTAGTTCTCTACTAGTCTAGTGGTCTGGGTTGGGCCCTTATCTCTGGCTGTATCTAGTCTAGTTCTCTACTAGGTTGTGGTCTGGGTTGGCCCCTTATCTCTGGCTGTATCTAGTCTAGTTCTCTACTAGGTTGTGGTCTGGGTTGGCCCCTTATCTCTGGCTGTATCTAGTCTAGTTCTCTACTAGTCTAGTGGTCTGGGTTGGGCCTTATCTCTGGCTGTATCTAGTCTAGTTCTCTACTAGTCTAGTGGTCTGGGTTGGGCCTTATCTCTGGTTGTATCTAGTCTAGTTCTCTGCTAGTCTAGTGGTCTGGGTTGGGCCTTATCTCTGGCTGTATCTAGTCTAGTTCTCTACTAGTCTAGTGGTCTGGGTTGGGCCTTATCTCTGGTTGTATCTAGTCTAGTTCTCTGCTAGTCTAGTGGTCTGGGTTGGGCCTTATCTCTGATGGTATCTAGTCTAGTTCTCTGCTAGTCTAGTGGTCTGGGTTGGCTGTGTGTTTTGAGCTCAGACATGTGGAGACAGGATGCCAACTCAACTGCCAGACGGGCGGAAGCACGTCACACACACACTCCTCGACCTCATCACACACACACACACACACACACACACACACACACACACACACACACACACACACACACACACACACACTCCTCTTTTACGGTCGAAGCAGCTAATGTGAACATCTGGGTCAGACTGTCAGACAGACGGCTGGTTCCCTCACGTACAGTATGGATGGTGCTCTATGGGGTGTTTGGTATTTTATTAGGATCTCCATTAGCTGTTGTAAATGTAGCAGCTACTCTTCCTGGGGTTCCAGACAAAACATGACACATAATACAGAATATCACTAGACAAGAACAGCTCAAGGACAGAACTACATATATTTGTAAAGGCAAACATATCCTACATATCAATACATACACACAAACTATCCAGGTCCAATAGGGGAGAGGTGCTGTGAGGTGTTGCTTTATCTGTTTATTCTATCTCAATATGAGATAGAAGGAAGTTCCATGCAATAAGGGCTCTATATAATACTGTACGTTTTTCTGGAATTTGTTCTGGATTTGTGGACAGTGAAAAGACCCCTGGTGGCATGTCTGGTGGGGTAAGTGTGTGTGTCAGAGCTGAGTGATTTGGGGACTGTGTAAAGACCCCTGGTGGCATGTCTGGTGGGGTAAGTGTGTGTGTCAGAGCTGAGTGATTTGGGGACTGTGAAAAGACCCCTGGTGGCATGTCTGGTGGGGTAAGTGTGTGTGTCAGAGCTGAGTGATTTGGGGACTGTGTAAAGACCCCTGGTGGCATGTCTGGTGGGGTAAGTGTGTGTGTCAGAGCTGAGTGATTTGGGGACTGTGTAAAGACCCCTGGTGGCATGTCTGGTGGGGTAAGTGTGTGTGTCAGAGCTGTGTGTAAGTTGACTATGTAAACAATTTTTGGGGATTTTCAATAGATTAATGTTTCTGATATAAAGAAGAAGTGATGCAGTCAGTCTCTCCTCAACTCTCAGCCAAGAGAGAGACCGGCATCCGTAGTATTAATATCAGCCCTCTGATTACAGTCATGCAAGTCTACTACACTTTACATGACTGGAGACATTAGCAGAATCTTTTAAGACTCGGACAAATGACAGAGTAGCCTACTCTACTCACACTGATCAACTGACCAATGGAAGCAGTGTCCATATAATAGGCCAATGAGAAGGGGAGACACAAGTAGAATAATAAAGTAGAGGAGGGAGTTATTGTTCGAGTGGCACTGAGCCAACAATGATAGTGACCCGATGCTTCTCCGCATGGTGCCAATAAGACTTACTGTTGTTCGCTCAATTCAGTTGAGCATTTTGACAACTTAGACAGATTAGAGTCTTTACCGTTGTCTTTTCTTTACAGAAAATGGGCCATTTGCTTTCCAAAATTATTTTTTTCCACCACAATTTAATTTTGATATATTGCGATATACCTGGCTTGGGGCCTAAACCTTTTCACTGACAGTCGCAACTCAACAATCCTCGATTTTGGTATTTGTCGCGGGCTGCCTTTACTTCCGACTGTGGGCAATGTGATTTTAAAACAATCCACCATTTATTAATATCTTTAAGGCTAGGGGAAGCTAATGATCCTCTGTGGCCAATGTTTTAGTAGTCTATTTTGAATGAATTTATTTATTTCTGTATAGACAGGAGTAGGCTAATTTTGGTCATTTTTAATTCAATTTACTTAAGGAAACTTAGCTTCCGTTAGCCTTACGGACACGCCACATATGAGCCTGTCAATCTACTATCCCCCAAAGTATAAGTCCTATTCTATCTGTCTTGTCGAAGAAGAAAAAGCCCAAACCGTCTCTGGGACAGTTGTGGGACGATATATCCCAAATTCATACAGCCACTAGGCTACATGAAATCAAAAACATTAAAAAGCAATGAGTCTGATGCAACAGATCAGAACGTTTAACTTTAAAATGTTTCTATTTATTAACATTATTAGTGCAGCAATAAGGCGTGCGAATGTGCATTTGACCGGACAATGAAAACTATATGAACATTTAAGAAATATTCTACTGTTTCAATGGCCCTTTTTTTGTTGTTTTGTTCTTAACAGGGAAGAACTATTGAGTCCTTGGTCTCTTTTCCAAATGCTCCTTGTATAATACAACATACATTATACACTATAGTGTAAAAAAATTGATTTGAATGTCTTCGTTAAAGTATTCAGGCCTCTTCGCTTTTTCCACGTTTTTGTCACATTACAGCCTTATTCTAAAATTGATTAAATATAAATTGTCCCTCATCAATCTATACACAATACCCAATAATGACAAAGGAAAAACAGGTTTTTAAACATTTTTGCAAATGTATTAAAAATAAAAGATATCTTATTTACATAAGTTATTCAGACCCTTAGCTATGAGACTTGAAATTGAGTTCAGGTGCATCCTGTTTCCATTGATCACCCTTGATGTTTCTACAACTTGAATAGAGCACTCTACCAATCAGGGCTTTATGGTAGAGTGGCCAGACGGAAGCCACTCCTCAGTAAAAGGCACATGACAGCCTGCTTGGAGTTTGCAAAAATACACCTAAAGGACTGTCAAACCATGAGAATCAAGATTCTCTGGTCTGATGAAACCAAGATTGAACTCTTTGGTGAAGCATGGTGGTGGCACCATCCCTACGGTGAAGCATGGTGGTGGCACCATCCCTACGGTGAAGCATGGTGGTGGCAGCATCCCTACGGTGAAGCATGGTGGTGGCAGCATCCCTACAGTGAAGCATGGTGGTGGCAGCATCCCTACGGTGAAGCATGGTGGTGGCAGCATCCCTACAGTGAAGCATGGTGGTGGCACCATCCCTACGGTGAAGCATGGTGGTGGCACCATCCCTACGGTGAAGCATGGTGGTGGCAGCATCCCTACGGTGAAGCATGGTGGTGGCAGCATCCCTACAGTGAAGCATGGTGGTGGCACCATCCCTACGGTGAAGCATGGTGGTGGCACCATCCCTACGGTGAAGCATGGTGGTGGCAGCATCCCTACGGTGAAGCATGGTGGTGGCAGCATCATGCTGTGGAGATGTTTTTCAGCGGCAGGGACTGGGAGACTAGTCAGGATTGAGGGAAAGACCCTAAGTACACAGCCAAGACAACGCAGGAGTGGCTTCGGGACAAGTCCCTGAATGTCCTTGAGTGGCCCAGTCAGAGCTTAAACCCGATTTGAACATCTTTGGAGAGACCTGAAAATAGCTGGGCAGCGACGCTCCCCATCCAACCTGACAGAGCTTGAGAGGATCTGCAGGGAAGAATGGGAGAAAATCCCCAATACAAGTGTGCCAAGCTTTGTAGAGTAATACGCAAGAAGTATTTACTGTTATATAATGTTATATAAATATTACACTTCAATCATAGTACATTAATATAGTATTGACTGTTACACTTCAATCATAGTACATTAATATAGTATTGACTGTGGTACACTTCATAGTTTCTACAGTAACTGTGTTATTCAGCAATGAGATTTAAGCGATCATGGTGACATGTAGAGACTAATGGGCTTTTCTTTTCTCTCCCTCTCTCTCCCCTTTCTCCCTCTCTCTTTCCCTCCCCTCTCTCTCTCTCTCCCCCCCTCTTTCCCTCCTCTCTCTCTCTCTTTCTCTCTCTCTCTCTCTCTCTCTCTCTCTCTCTCTCTCTCCCTCTCCCTCTCCCTCTCCCTCCCCCTCCCTCCCCTATCTACTCTCTCTCCCTCTCCCTCCCTCCCCTCTCTCTCTCTCCACTCTCTCTCTCCCCTTTCTCCCTCTCTCTTTCCCTCCCCTCTCTCTCTCTCTCCCCCCCTCTTTCCCTCCTCTCTCTCTCTCTCTCTCTCTCTCTCTCTCTCTCTCTCTCTCTCTCTCTCTCTCTCTCTCTCTCTCTCTCTCTCTCTCCCCTCCCCCTCCCTCCCCTCTCTACTCTCTCTCCCTCTCCCTCCCTCCCCTCTCTCTCTCTCCACTCTCTCTCCCCTCCTCTCTCTTCCCTCATTCTCTCTCCCTTCCTCTCCCCTCTCCGTCCCCTCTCTCCCCTCTCTCTCCCCTCCCCTCTCTCCCCGTCTCTCTCCCATCTCTCTCCCCTCCCCTCTCACCCCGTCTCTCTCCCCTCTCTCTCCCCTCCCCTCTCCCCTCTCTCTCCCCCCTCTCTCCCCTCCCCTCTCCCCTCTCTCTCCCCTCTCTCTCCCCTCCCCTCTCTCCCCGTCTCTCTCCCCTCTCTCTCCCCTCCCCTCTCCCCTCTCTCTCCCCTCTCTCTCCCCTCCCCTCTCTCCCCGTCTCTCTCCCCTCTCTCTCCCCCCTCTCTCCCCTCTCTCTCCCCTCCCCTCTCTCCCCTCTCTCTCCCCTCTCTCTCCCCTCCCCTCTCTCCCCGTCTCTCTCCCCTCTCTCTCTCCTCTCTCTCCCCTCTCTCTCCCCTCCCCTCTCTCCCCTCTCTCTCCCCTCTCTCCCAGACATCTACAAGCCAGCCGTATCTCACAGAGACCTGAATAGCAGGAATGTTCTAGTAAAGAACGATGGGACGTGTGTGATCAGTGACTTTGGTCTGTCCATGAAGCTGACGGGGAACAGACTGGTCAGGCCTGGAGAGGAGGAGAACGCTTCCATCAGCGAGGTGAGTCTCTAACCTCTGACCTCTAACCCTAACCCCAGGTGGTCAGACCTGGAGAGGAGGAGAACGCT
Organism: Salvelinus fontinalis; assembly: GCF_029448725.1. NCBI lineage: Eukaryota > Metazoa > Chordata > Actinopteri > Salmoniformes > Salmonidae > Salvelinus > Salvelinus fontinalis. Next base: position 50,490,979 of record NC_074683.1, on the reverse strand, counting down.
GCCATCAGCGAGGTGAGTCTCTAACCTCTGACCTCTAACCCTAACCCCAGGTGGTCAGGCCTGGAGAGGAGGAGAACGCTGCCATCAGCGAGGTGAGTCCCTAACCTCTGACCTCTAACCCTAACCCCAGGTGGTCAGACCTGGAGAGGAGGAGAACGCTTCCATCAGCGAGGTGAGTTGGTCAACTCCGCTGACTGCCTCGGCACTGGGTCTCATCTGTAAACCACCTTCAGTCTGCTTAGCCAACACCCTCTTTGATAGCTAATAATGCACGTACTGCCACAGCTCTAAGATGGACAGACTTTAAACCCTATTCTCTAATTCTGGTTCTGTCTCTCTCCAGGTGGGTCCAGTCCACTACATGGTCCCAGAGGTTCTGGAGGGTTAGTGTAGAGTTATAACACTGGTTCTGTCTCTCTCCAGGTGGGTCCAGTCCACTACATGGTCCCAGAGGTTCTGGAGGGTTAGTGTAGAGTTATAACACTGGTTCTGTCTCTCTCCAGGTGGGTCCAGTCCACGACATGGTCCCAGAGGTTCTGGAGGGTTAGTGTAGAGTTATAGCACTGGTTCTGTCTCTCTCCAGGTGGGTCCAGTCCACTACATGGTCCCAGAGGTTCTGGAGGGTTAGTGTAGAGTTATAGCACTGGTTCTGTCTCTCTCCAGGTGGGTCCAGTCCACTACATGGTCCCAGAGGTTCTGGAGGGTTATTGTAGAGTTATAACACTGGTTCTGTCTCTCTCCAGGTGGGTCCAGTCCACGACATGGTCCCAGAGGTTCTGGAGGGTTAGTGTAGAGTTATAACACTGGTTCTGTCTCTCTCCAGGTGGGTCCAGTCCACTACATGGTCCCAGAGGTTCTGGAGGGTTAGTGTAGAGTTATAACACTGGTTCTGTCTCTCTCCAGGTGGGTCCAGTCCACTACATGGTCCCAGAGGTTCTGGAGGGTTAGTGTAGAGTTATAACACTGGTTCTGTCTCTCTCCAGGTGGGTCCAGTCCACTACATGGTCCCAAAGGTTCTGGAGGGTTAGTGTAGAGTTATAACACTGGTTCTGTCTCTCTCCAGGTGGGAACGATCCGCTACATGGTCCCAGAGGTTCTGGAGGGTTAGTGTAGAGTTATAACACTGGTTCTGTCTCTCTCCAGGTGGGTCCAGTCCACTACATGCCCCCAGAGGTTCTGGAGGGTTAGTGTAGAGTTATAACACTGGTTCTGTCTCTCTCCAGATGGGTCCAGTCCACTACATGGTCCCAGAGGTTCTGGAGGGTTAGTGTAGAGTTATAACACTGGTTCTGTCTCTCTCCAGGTGGGAACGATCCGCTACATGGCCCCAGAGGTTCTGGAGGGGGCGGTGAACCTGAGGGACTGTGAGTCGGCTCTGAAGCAGGTGGACATGTACGCCCTGGGCCTCGTCTACTGGGAGACCTTCATGAGGTGTACTGACCTCTTCCCAGGTAATAACCCTGACCTCTGACCCTGGGCCTCGTCTACTGGGAGACCTTCATGAGGTGTACTGACCTCTTCCCAGGTAATAACCCTGACTTCTGACCCTGGGCCTCGTCTACTGGGAGACCTTCATGAGGTGTACTGACCTCTTCCCAGGTAATAACCCCTGACCTTCGAACTCCACATACTGCGGGAGCATTCAACAGTGTAACAGTGTCTTATGATGATGCATCTTCCAGGAGACATGATGGTGGTGATATTGTGTCCCCCAGGAGACATGATGGTGGTGGTGGTGATATTGTGTCCCCCAGGAGACATGATGGTGATGGTGGTGATATTGTGTCCTCCAGGAGACATGATGGTGATGATATTGTGTCCTCCAGGAGACATGATGGTGATGATATTGTGTCCTCCAGGAGACATGATGGTGATGATATTGTGTCCTCCAGGAGACATGGTGGTGATGATATTGTGTCCCCCAGGAGACATGGTGGTGATGATATTGTGTCCCCCAGGAGACATGATGGTGGTGATGATATTGTGTCCTCCAGGAGACATGATGGTGATGATATTGTGTCCTCCAGGAGACATGATGGTGATATTGTGTCCTCCAGGAGACATGATGGTGGTGATGATATTGTGTCCTCCAGGAGACATGATGGTGATGGTGATATTGTGTCCCCCAGGAGACATGATGGTGGTGATGTTGTCTCCCCCAGGAGACATGATGGTGGTGATGATATTGTGTCCCCCAGGAGACATGATGGTGATGATGATATTGTGTCCTCCAGGAGACATGATGGTGGTGATGATATTGTGTCCTCCAGGAGACATGATGGTGGTGATGATATTGTGTCCTCCAGGAGACATGATGGTGGTGATGATATTGTGTCCCCCAGGAGACATGATGATGGTGGTGATGATATTGTGTCCCCCAGGAGACATGATGGTGGTGATGATATTGTGTCCCCCAGGAGACATGATGGTGGTGATGATATTGTGTCCTCCAGGAGACATGATGATGGTGGTGGTGATATTGTGTCCTCCAGGAGACATGATGGGGATGATGATATTGTGTCCCCCAGGAGACATGATGGTGGTGATGATATTGTGTCCCCCAGGAGACATGATGGTGGTGATGATATTGTGTCCTCCAGGAGACATGATGATGGTGGTGGTGATATTGTGTCCTCCAGGAGACATGATGGTGATGATATTGTGTCCCCCAGGAGACATGATGGTGATGATATTGTGTCCTCCAGGAGACATGATGGTGGTGATGATATTGTGTCCTCCAGGAGACATGATGGTGATGATATTGTGTCCTCCAGGAGACATGATGGTGGTGATGATATTGTGTCCCCCAGGAGACATGATGGTGGTGATGATATTGTGTCCTCCAGGAGACATGATGATGGTGGTGATGATATTGTGTCCCCCAGGAGACATGATGGTGGTGATGATATTGTGTCCTCCAGGAGACATGATGGTGGTGATGATATTGTGTCCCCCAGGAGACATGATGGTGGTGGTGGTGATATTGTGTCCTCCAGGAGACATGATGGTGGTGATGATATTGTGTCCTCCAGGAGACATGATGGTGATGATATTGTGTCCTCCAGGAGACATGATAGTGGTGATGATATTGTGTCCCCCAGGAGACATGATGGTGATGATATTGTGTCCTCCAGGAGACATGATGGTGATGGTGATATTGTGTCCTCCAGGAGACATGATGGGGATGATGATATTGATATGAGTTGTAATGTTTTTAAAATGGTATAAACTGCCTTAATTTTGCTGGAAGAGTACAGTACAGGAAGAGTAGCCGCTGCCTTGACAGGAACTAATGGGGATCCATAATAAACCCCAGGATGAGTAGCTGCTACCTTGGCAGGAACTAATGGGGATCCATAATAAACCCCAGGAAGAGTAGATGCTGCCTTGGCAGGAACTAATGGGGATCCATAATAAACCCCTAGGAAGAGTAGCAGCTGCCTTGACAGGAACTAATGGGGATCCATAATAAACCCCAGGAAGATTAGCTGCTGCCTTGGCAGGAACTAATGGGGATCCATAATAAACCCCAGGAAGAGTAGCCGCTGACTTGACAGGAACTAATGGGGATCCATAATAAACCCCAGGAAGAGTAGCTGCTGCCTTGGCAGGAACTAATGGGGATCCCTAATAAACCCCAGGAAGAGTAGCTGCTGCCTTGGCAGGAACTAATGGGGATCCCTAATAAACCCCAGGAAGAGTAGCTGATACCTTGGCAGGAACTAATGTGGATCCATAATAAACCCCAGGAAGAGTAGCTGCTGCCTTGGCAGGAACTAATGGGGATCCATAATAAACCCCAGGAAGAGTAGCTGCTGCCTCGACAGGAACTAATGGAGATCCATAATAAACCGCAGGGAGAGTAGCTGCTGCCTTGGCAGGAACTAATGGGGATCCAAAATAAACCCCAGGAAGATTAGCTGCTGCCTTGGCAGGAACTAATGGGGATCCATAATAAACCCCAGGGAGAGTAGCTGCTGCCTTGGCATGAACTAATGGGGATCCATAATAAACCCCAGGAAGAGTAGCTGCTGCCTTGGCAGGAACTAATGGGGATCCATAATAAACCCCAGGAAGAGTAGCTGCTGCCTTGACAGGAACTAATGGGGATCCATAATAAACCCCAGGAAGAGTAGCTGCTGTCTTGGCAGGAACTAATGGGGATCCATAATAAACCCCAGGAAGAGTAGCTGCTGCCTTGGCAGGAACTAATGGGGATCCATAATAAACCCCAGGAAGAGTAGCTGCTGTCTTGGCAGGAACTAATGGGGATCCATAATAAACCCCAGGAAGAGTAGCTGCTGCCTTGGCAGGAACTAATGGGGATCCATAATAAACCCCAGGAAGAGTAGCTGCTGCCTTGGCAGGAACTAATGGGGATCCATAATAAACCCCAGGAAGAGTAGCTGCTTCCTTGGCAGAAACTAATGGGGATCCATAATAAACCCCAGGAAGAGTAGCTGCTTCCTTGGCAGAAACTAATGGGGATCCATAATAAACCCCAGGAAGAGTAGCTGCTGCCTTGGCAGGAACTAATGGGGATCCATAATAAACCCCAGGAAGAGTAGCTGCTGCCTTGGCAGGAACTAATGGGGATCCATAATAAACCCCAGGAAGAGTAGCTGCTTCCTTGGCAGAAACTAATGGGGATCCATAATAAACCTCAGGAAGAGTAGCTGCTGCCTTGGCAGGAACTAATAGGGATCCATAATAAACCCCAGGAAGAGTAGCTGCTGCCTTGGCAGAAACTAATGGGGATCCATAATAAACCCCAGGAAGAGTAGCTGCTGCCTTGGCAGGAACTAATGGGGATCCATAATAAACCCCAGGAAGAGTAGCTGCTGTCTTGGCAGGAACTAATGGGGATCCATAATAAACCCCAGGAAGAGTAGCTGCTGCCTTGGCAGGAACTAATGGGGATCCATAATAAACCCCAGGAAGAGTAGCTGCTGCCTTGGCAGGAACTAATGGGGATCCATAATAAACCCCAGGAAGAGTAGCTGCTTCCTTGGCAGAAACTAATGGGGATCCATAATAAACCCCAGGAAGAGTAGCTGCTGCCTTGGCAGGAACTAATGGGGATCCATAATAAACCCCAGGAAGAGTAGCTGCTGCCTTGGCAGAAACTAATGGGGATCCATAATAAACCTCAGGAAGAGTAGCTGCTGCCTTGACATGAACTAATGGGGATCCTTAATAAATACAAATGATGATATTGTGTCCTCCAGGAGAGGCGGTGCCCGACTACCAGATGGCGTTCCAGGCAGAGGCAGGGAACCACCCCTCCTTTGAGGACATGCAGGTGCTGGTCTCCAGGGAGAAAGAGAGACCCAAGTTCCCTGAGGCCTGGAAGGAGAACAGCCTGGTGAGGAGAATACTTATTACAACTATTACTCAACACTCAAAGTTGTTTTTTTACACGTAACCGTGGCGCGGTGATCCGGTTCCCTGGCGTGTCGGTGACAATTCCACAGCATACGTTTCTCCTGATTGTACATGCTACAGTGACATTAGCATGCTAGCTCGTTTACATACGTTTCTCCTGGTTCTACATGCTACAGTGACATTAGCATGCTAGCTCGTTTACATACGTTTCTCCTGGTTCTACATGCTACAGTGACATTAGCATGCTAGCTCGTTTACATACGTTTCTCCTGGTTCTACATGCTACAGTGACATTAGCATGCTAGCTCGTTTACATACGTTTCTCCTGATTCTACATGCTACAGTGACATTAGCATGCTAGCTCGTTTACATACGTTTCTCCTGATTCTACATGCTACAGTGACATTAGCATGCTAGCTCGTTGACATACGTTTCTCCTGGTTCTAAATGCTACAGTGACATTAGCATGCTAGCTCGTTTACATACGTTTCTCCTGATTCTACATGCTACAGTGACATTAGCATGCTAGCTCGTTTACATACGTTTCTCCTGATTCTACATGCTACAGTGACATTAGCATGCTAGCTCGTTGACATACGTTTCTCCTGGTTCTACATGCTACAGTGACATTAGCATGCTAGCTCGTTTACATACGTTTCTCCTGATTCTACATGCTACAGTGACATTAGCATGCTAGCTCGTTGACATACGTTTCTCCTGATTCTACATGCTACAGTGACATTAGCATGCTAGTTCCGTCTGTTGTCTGAACGGAATGCAGAATAGAAGGCGTTTATTTTAGCTAGCGCTAAAGAACTCATTGACTGACATCTGTCTGTTCAGTTGTGTAACCCAACGTGTCATTTCACTAGAGAGAAATCATATCAAATCATTCAATTCAAATCAAATCAATCAAATCATATCAAATCAGTGAAATCATATCAATCAAATCAATCAAATCAAATCATGTGAAATCATATCAATCAAATCATATCAAATCAGTGAAATCATATCAATCAAATCAATCAAATCAAATCATATCAAATCATTCAAATCAAATCAGTCAAATCAATCAAATCAATCAAATCAAATGATTCACGAGAGAAATCAAGAACTACAGTATATGTAGTGGTGGGAAAAGGATGCCATTATCACACTGGAGTTAAAGTATAAATACCTTCCTAGAAAGTTATTCAAGTAAAAGTGAAAGTCACCCAGTAAAATACTACTTGAGGAAAAGTCTAAAGGTATTTGGTTTTAAATATACTTAAGTGTCAAAGGTAAATGTATTTGCAAAAATATTACTTAAGTATCATAAGTAGAAGTATATATCATTTCAAATTCCTTATATTAAGCGAAGCAGATGGCACGTTTTCTTGTTTTTTTTAAATGTACGCATAGCCAGGGTCACACTCCAACACTCAGACATCATTACTGATAGCCAGGGGCACACTCCAACACTCAGACATAATTTACAGATAGCCAGGGGCACACTCCAACACTCAGACATAATTTACAGATAGCCAGGAGTACACTCCAACACTCAGACATTATTACAGATAGCCAGGGGAACACTACAACACTCAGACATCATTTACAGATAGCCAGGGGAACACTCCAACACTCAGACATCATTACAGATAGCCAGGGGAACACTCCAGCACTCAGACATCATTACAGACAGCCAGGGACACACTCCAACACTCAGACATTATTTACAGATAGCCAGGGGAACACTCCAACACTCAGACATCATTACAGATAGCCAGGGGAACACTCCAACACTCAGACATCATTACAGATAGCCAGGGACACACTCCAACACTCAGACATTATTTACAGATAGCCAGGGGAACACTCCAACACTGAGACATCATTACAGATAGCCAGGGGAACACTCCAGCACTCAGACATCATTACAGATAGCCAGGGACACACTCCAACACTCAGACATCATTACAGATAGCCAGGGGAACACTCCAACACTCAGACATTATTTACAGATAGCCAGGGGAACACTCCAACACTCAGACATCATTACAGATAGCCAGGGGAACACTCCAACACTCAGACATTATGTACAGATAGCCAGGGGAACACTCCAACACTCAGACATCATTTACAGATAGCCAGGGACACACTCCAACACTCAGACATTATGTACAGATAGCCAGGGGAACACTCCAACACTCAGACATCATTTACAGATAGCCAGGGTCACACTCCAACACTCAGACATCATTACAGATAGCCAGGGACACACTCCAACACTCAGACATCATTTACAGATAGCCAGGGACACACTCCAACACTCAGACATTATTTACAGATAGCCAGGGACACACTCCAACACTCAGACATCATTTACAGATAGCCAGGGGAACACTCCAACACTCAGACATTATTTACAGATAGCCAGGGTCACACTCCAACACTCAGACATCATTACAGATAGCCAGGGACACACTCCAACACTCAGACATTATTTACAGATAGCCAGGGGAACACTCCAACACTCAGACATCATTACAGATAGCCAGGGACACACTCCAACACTCAGACATTATTTACAGATAGCCAGGGGAACACTCCAACACTCAGACATCATTACAGATAGCCAGGGGAACACTCCAACACTCAGACATCATTACAGATAGCCAGGGACACACTCCAACACTCAGACATTATTTACAGATAGCCAGGGGAACACTCCAACACTGAGACATCATTACAGATAGCCAGGGGAACACTCCAGCACTCAGACATCATTACAGATAGCCAGGGACACACTCCAACACTCAGACATCATTACAGATAGCCAGGGGAACACTCCAACACTCAGACATTATTTACAGATAGCCAGGGGAACACTCCAACACTCAGACATCATTACAGATAGCCAGGGGAACACTCCAACACTCAGACATTATGTACAGATAGCCAGGGGAACACTCCAACACTCAGACATCATTTACAGATAGCCAGGGACACACTCCAACACTCAGACATTATGTACAGATAGCCAGGGGAACACTCCAACACTCAGACATCATTTACAGATAGCCAGGGTCACACTCCAACACTCAGACATCATTACAGATAGCCAGGGACACACTCCAACACTCAGACATCATTTACAGATAGCCAGGGACACACTCCAACACTCAGACATTATTTACAGATAGCCAGGGACACACTCCAACACTCAGACATCATTTACAGATAGCCAGGGGAACACTCCAACACTCAGACATTATTTACAGATAGCCAGGGTCACACTCCAACACTCAGACATAATTTACAGACAGACAGACAGACAGACAGACAGACAGACAGACAGACAGACAGACAGACAGACAGGCAGGCAGGCAGGCAGGCAGGCAGGCAGGCAGGCAGGCAGGCAGGCAGGCAGGCAGGCAGGCAGGCAGGCAGGCAGGCAGGCAGGCAGGCAGGCAGGCAGGCAGGCAGGCAGGCAGGCAGGCAGGCAGGCAGGCAGGCAGGCAGGCAGGCAGGCAGGCAGGCAGGCAGGCAGGCAGGCAGGCAGGCAGGCAGGCAGGCAGGCAGGCAGGCAGGCAGGCAGGCAGGCAGGCAGGCAGGCAGGCAGGCAGGCAGGCAGGCAGGCAGGCAGGCAGGCAGGCAGGCAGGCAGGCAGGCAGGCAGGCAGGCAGGCAGGCAGGCAGGCAGGCAGGCAGGCAGGCAGGCAGGCAGGCAGGCAGGCAGGCAGGCAGGCAGGCAGGCAGGCAGGCAGGCAGGCAGGCAGGCAGGCAGGCAGGCAGGCAGGCAGGCAGGCAGGCAGGCAGGCAGGCAGGCAGGCAGGCAGGCAGGCAGGCAGGCAGGCAGGCAGGCAGGCAGGCAGGCAGGCAGGCAGGCAGGCAGGCAGGCAGGCAGGCAGGCAGGCAGGCAGGCAGGCAGGCAGGCAGGCAGGCAGGCAGGCAGGCAGGCAGGCAGGCAGGCAGGCAGGCAGGCAGGCAGGCAGGCAGGCAGGCAGGCAGGCAGGCAGGCAGGCAGTCAGTCAGTCAGTCAGTCAGTCAGTCAGTCAGTCAGTCAGTCAGTCAGTCAGTCAGTCAGTCAGTCAGTCAGTCAGTCAGTCAGTCAGTCAGTCAGTTTAGCCCTACCATTAATAACAACTATCTTAACAACTATCTCTAGAATAGTTCCTAGGTCTTCCTTATTGGTCCTGTCATCCAGCTGGATGGCCTGCTCCTATTGGTAGGGCACTTGACAGCGCAGGTCAGCATCCAAGGGTGAGGATTTGGAACTGTGGGTTGAGGACATATGTGTGCTGTCCCCAAGGATGTGATGGGCTTTTCCTCCTGGCCTTCATCTCAGAGAACGAGGCCAGCCGTCTGAGGCCTACGGTACCCCAGATGGTCACCAGATGGTCAAAGAGAAGGTCTCACAGCAGTTGTTCACAATGGCCGAAGGAGAAACACAGAAGGTTTTTGTGGACACTGAATGAGTTCAGAGGAATTAATGGCTTTTTTTGATTATGTTTTGCTCAAACTTCAGGGTGTTATCAAAGATGGTACCAAGATATTTATACTGGTCCGCAGTGTCCACCTCCTCACCTGGTCCGCAGTGTCCACCTCCTCACCTGGTCCGCAGTGTCCACCTCCTCACCTGGTCCGCAGTGTCCACCTCCTCACCGTATATTTATACTGGTCCGCAGTGTCCACCTCCTCACCGTATATTTATACTGGTCCACCTCCTCACCTGGTCCACAGTGTCCACCTCCTCACCTGGTCCACAGTGTCCACCTCCTCACCTGGTCCGCAGTGTCCACCTCCTCACCTGGTCCACAGTGTCCACCTCCTCACCTGGTCCGCAGTGTCCACCTCCTCACCTTATATTTATACTGGTCCACAGTGTCCACCTCCTCACCGTATATTTATACTGGTCCACCTCCTCACCTGGTCCGCAGTGTCCACCTCCTCACCTGGTCCGCAGTGTCCACCTCCTCCCCGTATATTTATACTGGTCCGCAGTGTCCACCTCCTCCCCGTATATTTATACTGGTCCGCAGTGTCCACCTCCTCCCCGTATATTTATACTGGTCCGCAGTGTCCACCTCCTCACCTGGTCCGCAGTGTCCACCTCCTCACCTGGTCCGCAGTGTCCACCTCCTCACCTGGTCCACAGTGTCCACCTCCTCACCGTATATTTATACTGGTCCGCAGTGTCCACCTCCTCCCCGTATATTTATACTGGTCCGCAGTGTCCACCTCCTCACCGTATATTTATACTGGTCCGCAGTGTCCACCTCCTCACCGTATATTTATACTGGTCCGCAGTGTCCACCTCCTCACCTGGTCCGCAGTGTCCACCTCCTCACCGTATATTTATACTGGTCCGCAGTGTCCACCTCCTCACCTGGTCCGCAGTGTCCACCTCCTCACCGTATATTTATACTGGTCCGCAGTGTCCACCTCCTCACCGTATATTTATACTGGTCCGCAGTGTCCACCTCCTCACCTGGTCCGCAGTGTCCACCTCCTCACCGTATATTTATACTGGTCCGCAGTGTCCACCTCCTCACCTGGTCCGCAGTGTCCACCTCCTCACCTGGTCCGCAGTGTCCACCTCCTCACCGTATATTTATACTGGTCCGCAGTGTCCACCTCCTCACCTGGTCCGCAGTGTCCACCTCCTCACCTGGTCCGCAGTGTCCACCTCCTCACCGTATATTTATACTGGTCCGCAGTGTCCACCTCCTCACCTGGTCCACAGTGTCCACCTCCTCACCGTATATTTATACTGGTCCACAGTGTCCACCTCCTCACCGTATATTTATACTGGTCCGCAGTGTCCACCTCCTCACCTGGTCCGCAGTGTCCACCTCCTCACCTGGTCCACAGTGTCCACCTCCTCACCGTATATTTATACTGGTCCACAGTGTCCACCTCCTCACCGTATATTTATACTGGTCCACAGTGTCCACCTCCTCACCGTATATTTATACTGGTCCACCTCCTCACCTGGTCCACAGTGTCCACCTCCTCACCGTATATTTATACTGGTCCGCAGTGTCCACCTCCTCACCTGGTCCACAGTGTCCACCTCCTCACCTGGTCTGCAGTGTCCACCTCCTCACCGTATATTTATACTGGTCCGCAGTGTCCACCTCCTCACCTGGTCCGCAGTGTCCACCTCCTCACCGTATATTTATACTGGTCCACAGTGTCCACCTCCTCACCGTATATTTATACTGGTCCACCTCCTCACCTGGTCCACAGTGTCCACCTCCTCACCGTATATTTATACTGGTCCGCAGTGTCCACCTCCTCACCTGGTCCACAGTGTCCACCTCCTCACCGTATATTTATACTGGTCCACAGTGTCCACCTCCTCACCGTATATTTATACTGGTCCGCAGTGTCCACCTCCTCACCTGGTCCGCAGTGTCCACCTCCTCACCTGGTCCACAGTGTCCACCTCCTCACCGTATATTTATACTGGTCCACAGTGTCCACCTCCTCACCGTATATTTATAATGGTCCACAGTGTCCACCTCCTCACCGTATATTTATACTGGTCCACCTCCTCACCTGGTCCACAGTGTCCACCTCCTCACCGTATATTTATACTGGTCCGCAGTGTCCACCTCCTCACCTGGTCCACAGTGTCCACCTCCTCACCTGGTCTGCAGTGTCCACCTCCTCACCGTACATTTATACTGGTCCGCAGTGTCCACCTCCTCACCTGGTCCGCAGTGTCCACCTCCTCACCGTATATTTATACTGGTCCACAGTGTCCACCTCCTCACCGTATATTTATACTGGTCCACCTCCTCACCTGGTCCACAGTGTCCACCTCCTCACCGTATATTTATACTGGTCCACCTCCTCACCTGGTCCGCAGTGTCCACCTCCTCACCTGGTCCGCAGTGTCCACCTCCTCACCTGGTCCACAGTGTCCACCTCCTCACCGTATATTTATACTGGTCCGCAGTGTCCACCTCCTCACCTGGTCCACAGTGTCCACCTCCTCACCTGGTCTGCAGTGTCCACCTCCTCACCGTATATTTATACTGGTCCGCAGTGTCCACCTCCTCACCTGGTCCGCAGTGTCCACCTCCTCACCGTATATTTATACTGGTCCACAGTGTCCACCTCCTCACCGTATATTTATACTGGTCCACCTCCTCACCTGGTCCACAGTGTCCACCTCCTCACCGTATATTTATACTGGTCCGCAGTGTCCACCTCCTCACCTGGTCCACAGTGTCCACCTCCTCACCGTATATTTATACTGGTCCACAGTGTCCACCTCCTCACCGTATATTTATACTGGTCCGCAGTGTCCACCTCCTCACCTGGTCCGCAGTGTCCACCTCCTCACCTGGTCCACAGTGTCCACCTCCTCACCGTATATTTATACTGGTCCACAGTGTCCACCTCCTCACCGTATATTTATAATGGTCCACAGTGTCCACCTCCTCACCGTATATTTATACTGGTCCACCTCCTCACCTGGTCCACAGTGTCCACCTCCTCACCGTATATTTATACTGGTCCGCAGTGTCCACCTCCTCACCTGGTCCACAGTGTCCACCTCCTCACCTGGTCTGCAGTGTCCACCTCCTCACCGTACATTTATACTGGTCCGCAGTGTCCACCTCCTCACCTGGTCCGCAGTGTCCACCTCCTCACCGTATATTTATACTGGTCCACAGTGTCCACCTCCTCACCGTATATTTATACTGGTCCACCTCCTCACCTGGTCCACAGTGTCCACCTCCTCACCGTATATTTATACTGGTCCACCTCCTCACCTGGTCCGCAGTGTCCACCTCCTCACCTGGTCCGCAGTGTCCACCTCCTCACCTGGTCCGCAGTGTCCACCTCCTCACCGTATATTTATACTGGTCCGCAGTGTCCACCTCCTCACCTGGTCCGCAGTGTCCACCTCCTCGCCGTATATTTATACTGGTCCGCAGTGTCCACCTCCTCCCCGTATATTTATACTGGTCCGCAGTGTCCACCTCCTCACCGTATATTTATACTGGTCCGCAGTGTCCACCTCCTCCCCGTATATTTATACTGGTCCACAGTGTCCACCTCCTCACCGTATATTTATACTGGTCCGCAGTGTCCACCTCCTCCCCGTATATTTATACTGGTCCGCAGTGTCCACCTCCTCCCCGTATATTTATACTGGTCCGCAGTGTCCACCTCCTCCCCGTATATTTATACTGGTCCGCAGTGTCCACCTCCTCACCTGGTCCGCAGTGTCCACCTCCTCACCTGGTCCACAGTGTCCACCTCCTCACCGTATATTTATACTGGTCCGCAGTGTCCACCTCCTCACCTGGTCCACAGTGTCCACCTCCTCACCGTATATTTATACTGGTCCACAGTGTCCACCTCCTCACCGTATATTTATACTGGTCCGCAGTGTCCACCTCCTCACCTGGTCCGCAGTGTCCACCTCCTCACCTGGTCCACAGTGTCCACCTCCTCACCGTATATTTATACTGGTCCACAGTGTCCACCTCCTCACCGTATATTTATAATGGTCCACAGTGTCCACCTCCTCACCGTATATTTATACTGGTCCACCTCCTCACCTGGTCCACAGTGTCCACCTCCTCACCGTATATTTATACTGGTCCGCAGTGTCCACCTCCTCACCTGGTCCACAGTGTCCACCTCCTCACCTGGTCTGCAGTGTCCACCTCCTCACCGTACATTTATACTGGTCCGCAGTGTCCACCTCCTCACCTGGTCCGCAGTGTCCACCTCCTCACCGTATATTTATACTGGTCCACAGTGTCCACCTCCTCACCGTATATTTATACTGGTCCACCTCCTCACCTGGTCCACAGTGTCCACCTCCTCACCGTATATTTATACTGGTCCACCTCCTCACCTGGTCCGCAGTGTCCACCTCCTCACCTGGTCCACAGTGTCCACCTCCTCACCTGGTCCGCAGTGTCCACCTCCTCACCGTATATTTATACTGGTCCGCAGTGTCCACCTCCTCACCTGGTCCGCAGTGTCCACCTCCTCGCCGTATATTTATACTGGTCCGCAGTGTCCACCTCCTCCCCGTATATTTATACTGGTCCGCAGTGTCCACCTCCTCACCGTATATTTATACTGGTCCGCAGTGTCCACCTCCTCCCCGTATATTTATACTGGTCCACAGTGTCCACCTCCTCACCGTATATTTATACTGGTCCGCAGTGTCCACCTCCTCCCCGTATATTTATACTGGTCCGCAGTGTCCACCTCCTCCCCGTATATTTATACTGGTCCGCAGTGTCCACCTCCTCCCCGTATATTTATACTGGTCCGCAGTGTCCACCTCCTCACCTGGTCCGCAGTGTCCACCTCCTCACCTGGTCCACAGTGTCCACCTCCTCACCGTATATTTATACTGGTCCGCAGTGTCCACCTCCTCACCTGGTCCACAGTGTCCACCTCCTCACCGTATATTTATACTGGTCCACAGTGTCCACCTCCTCACCGTATATTTATACTGGTCCGCAGTGTCCACCTCCTCACCTGGTCCGCAGTGTCCACCTCCTCACCTGGTCCACAGTGTCCACCTCCTCACCGTATATTTATACTGGTCCACAGTGTCCACCTCCTCACCGTATATTTATAATGGTCCACAGTGTCCACCTCCTCACCGTATATTTATACTGGTCCACCTCCTCACCTGGTCCACAGTGTCCACCTCCTCACCGTATTTTTATACTGGTCCGCAGTGTCCACCTCCTCACCTGGTCCACAGTGTCCACCTCCTCACCTGGTCTGCAGTGTCCACCTCCTCACCGTACATTTATACTGGTCCGCAGTGTCCACCTCCTCACCTGGTCCGCAGTGTCCACCTCCTCACCGTATATTTATACTGGTCCACAGTGTCCACCTCCTCACCGTATATTTATACTGGTCCACCTCCTCACCTGGTCCACAGTGTCCACCTCCTCACCGTATATTTATACTGGTCCACCTCCTCACCTGGTCCGCAGTGTCCACCTCCTCACCTGGTCCACAGTGTCCACCTCCTCACCTGGTCCGCAGTGTCCACCTCCTCACCGTATATTTATACTGGTCCGCAGTGTCCACCTCCTCACCTGGTCCGCAGTGTCCACCTCCTCGCCGTATATTTATACTGGTCCGCAGTGTCCACCTCCTCCCCGTATATTTATACTGGTCCGCAGTGTCCACCTCCTCACCGTATATTTATACTGGTCCGCAGTGTCCACCTCCTCCCCGTATATTTATACTGGTCCACAGTGTCCACCTCCTCACCGTATATTTATACTGGTCCGCAGTGTCCACCTCCTCCCCGTATATTTATACTGGTCCGCAGTGTCCACCTCCTCCCCGTATATTTATACTGGTCCGCAGTGTCCACCTCCTCCCCGTATATTTATACTGGTCCGCAGTGTCCACCTCCTCACCTGGTCCGCAGTGTCCACCTCCTCACCTGGTCCACAGTGTCCACCTCCTCACCGTATATTTATACTGGTCCGCAGTGTCCACCTCCTCCCCGTATATTTATACTGGTCCGCAGTGTCCACCTCCTCACCGTATATTTATACTGGTCCACAGTGGCCACCTCCTCACCTGGTCCGCAGTGTCCACCTCCTCACTGTATATTTATACTGGTCCGCAGTGTCCACCTCCTCACCTGGTCCGCAGTGTCCACCTCCTCACCGTATATTTATACTGGTCCGCAGTGTCCACCTCCTCACCTGGTCCGCAGTGTCCACCTCCTCACCGTATATTTATACTGGTCCGCAGTGTCCACCTCCTCACCGTATATTTATACTGGTCCGCAGTGTCCACCTCCTCACCTGGTCCGCAGTGTCCACCTCCTCACCGTATATTTATACTGGTCCGCAGTGTCCACCTCCTCACCTGGTCCGCAGTGTCCACCTCCTCACCTGGTCCGCAGTGTCCACCTCCTCACCGTATATTGATACTGGTCCGCAGTGTCCACCTCGTCACCTGGTCCGCAGTGTCCACCTCCTCACCTGGTCCGCAGTGTCCACCTCCTCACCGTATATTTATACTGGTCCGCAGTGTCCACCTCCTCACCTGGTCCGCAGTGTCCACCTCCTCACCGTATATTTATACTGGTCCACAGTGTCCACCTCCTCACCGTATATTTATACTGGTCCACAGTGTCCACCTCCTCACCTGGTCCGCAGTGTCCACCTCCTCACCGTATATTTATACTGGTCCGCAGTGTCCACCTCCTCACCTGGTCCGCAGTGTCCACCTCCTCACCGTATATTTATACTGGTCCGCAGTGTCCACCTCCTCACCTGGTCCGCAGTGTCCACCTCCTCACCTGGTCCGCAGTGTCCACCTCCTCACCGTATATTTATACTGGTCCGCAGTGTCCACCTCCTCACCTGGTCCGCAGTGTCCACCTCCTCACCTGGTCCGCAGTGTCCACCTCCTCACCGTATATTTATACTGGTCCGCAGTGTCCACCTCCTCACCTGGTCCACAGTGTCCACCTCCTCACCGTATATTTATACTGGTCCACAGTGTCCACCTCCTCACCGTATATTTATACTGGTCCGCAGTGTCCACCTCCTCACCTGGTCCGCAGTGTCCACCTCCTCACCTGGTCCACAGTGTCCACCTCCTCACCGTATATTTATACTGGTCCACAGTGTCCACCTCCTCACCGTATATTTATACTGGTCCACAGTGTCCACCTCCTCACCGTATATTTATACTGGTCCACCTCCTCACCTGGTCCACAGTGTCCACCTCCTCACCGTATATTTATACTGGTCCGCAGTGTCCACCTCCTCACCTGGTCCACAGTGTCCACCTCCTCACCTGGTCTGCAGTGTCCACCTCCTCACCGTATATTTATACTGGTCCGCAGTGTCCACCTCCTCACCTGGTCCGCAGTGTCCACCTCCTCACCGTATATTTATACTGGTCCACAGTGTCCACCTCCTCACCGTATATTTATACTGGTCCACCTCCTCACCTGGTCCACAGTGTCCACCTCCTCACCGTATATTTATACTGGTCCGCAGTGTCCACCTCCTCACCTGGTCCACAGTGTCCACCTCCTCACCGTATATTTATACTGGTCCACAGTGTCCACCTCCTCACCGTATATTTATACTGGTCCGCAGTGTCCACCTCCTCACCTGGTCCGCAGTGTCCACCTCCTCACCTGGTCCACAGTGTCCACCTCCTCACCGTATATTTATACTGGTCCACAGTGTCCACCTCCTCACCGTATATTTATAATGGTCCACAGTGTCCACCTCCTCACCGTATATTTATACTGGTCCACCTCCTCACCTGGTCCACAGTGTCCACCTCCTCACCGTATATTTATACTGGTCCGCAGTGTCCACCTCCTCACCTGGTCCACAGTGTCCACCTCCTCACCTGGTCTGCAGTGTCCACCTCCTCACCGTACATTTATACTGGTCCGCAGTGTCCACCTCCTCACCTGGTCCGCAGTGTCCACCTCCTCACCGTATATTTATACTGGTCCACAGTGTCCACCTCCTCACCGTATATTTATACTGGTCCACCTCCTCACCTGGTCCACAGTGTCCACCTCCTCACCGTATATTTATACTGGTCCACCTCCTCACCTGGTCCGCAGTGTCCACCTCCTCACCTGGTCCGCAGTGTCCACCTCCTCACCTGGTCCGCAGTGTCCACCTCCTCACCGTATATTTATACTGGTCCGCAGTGTCCACCTCCTCACCTGGTCCGCAGTGTCCACCTCCTCGCCGTATATTTATACTGGTCCGCAGTGTCCACCTCCTCCCCGTATATTTATACTGGTCCGCAGTGTCCACCTCCTCACCGTATATTTATACTGGTCCGCAGTGTCCACCTCCTCCCCGTATATTTATACTGGTCCACAGTGTCCACCTCCTCACCGTATATTTATACTGGTCCGCAGTGTCCACCTCCTCCCCGTATATTTATACTGGTCCGCAGTGTCCACCTCCTCCCCGTATATTTATACTGGTCCGCAGTGTCCACCTCCTCCCCGTATATTTATACTGGTCCGCAGTGTCCACCTCCTCACCTGGTCCGCAGTGTCCACCTCCTCACCTGGTCCACAGTGTCCACCTCCTCACCGTATATTTATACTGGTCCGCAGTGTCCACCTCCTCACCTGGTCCACAGTGTCCACCTCCTCACCGTATATTTATACTGGTCCACAGTGTCCACCTCCTCACCGTATATTTATACTGGTCCGCAGTGTCCACCTCCTCACCTGGTCCGCAGTGTCCACCTCCTCACCTGGTCCACAGTGTCCACCTCCTCACCGTATATTTATACTGGTCCACAGTGTCCACCTCCTCACCGTATATTTATAATGGTCCACAGTGTCCACCTCCTCACCGTATATTTATACTGGTCCACCTCCTCACCTGGTCCACAGTGTCCACCTCCTCACCGTATATTTATACTGGTCCGCAGTGTCCACCTCCTCACCTGGTCCACAGTGTCCACCTCCTCACCTGGTCTGCAGTGTCCACCTCCTCACCGTACATTTATACTGGTCCGCAGTGTCCACCTCCTCACCTGGTCCGCAGTGTCCACCTCCTCACCGTATATTTATACTGGTCCACAGTGTCCACCTCCTCACCGTATATTTATACTGGTCCACCTCCTCACCTGGTCCACAGTGTCCACCTCCTCACCGTATATTTATACTGGTCCACCTCCTCACCTGGTCCGCAGTGTCCACCTCCTCACCTGGTCCACAGTGTCCACCTCCTCACCTGGTCCGCAGTGTCCACCTCCTCACCGTATATTTATACTGGTCCGCAGTGTCCACCTCCTCACCTGGTCCGCAGTGTCCACCTCCTCGCCGTATATTTATACTGGTCCGCAGTGTCCACCTCCTCCCCGTATATTTATACTGGTCCGCAGTGTCCACCTCCTCACCGTATATTTATACTGGTCCGCAGTGTCCACCTCCTCCCCGTATATTTATACTGGTCCACAGTGTCCACCTCCTCACCGTATATTTATACTGGTCCGCAGTGTCCACCTCCTCCCCGTATATTTATACTGGTCCGCAGTGTCCACCTCCTCCCCGTATATTTATACTGGTCCGCAGTGTCCACCTCCTCCCCGTATATTTATACTGGTCCGCAGTGTCCACCTCCTCACCTGGTCCGCAGTGTCCACCTCCTCACCTGGTCCACAGTGTCCACCTCCTCACCGTATATTTATACTGGTCCGCAGTGTCCACCTCCTCACCTGGTCCACAGTGTCCACCTCCTCACCGTATATTTATACTGGTCCACAGTGTCCACCTCCTCACCGTATATTTATACTGGTCCGCAGTGTCCACCTCCTCACCTGGTCCGCAGTGTCCACCTCCTCACCTGGTCCACAGTGTCCACCTCCTCACCGTATATTTATACTGGTCCACAGTGTCCACCTCCTCACCGTATATTTATAATGGTCCACAGTGTCCACCTCCTCACCGTATATTTATACTGGTCCACCTCCTCACCTGGTCCACAGTGTCCACCTCCTCACCGTATTTTTATACTGGTCCGCAGTGTCCACCTCCTCACCTGGTCCACAGTGTCCACCTCCTCACCTGGTCTGCAGTGTCCACCTCCTCACCGTACATTTATACTGGTCCGCAGTGTCCACCTCCTCACCTGGTCCGCAGTGTCCACCTCCTCACCGTATATTTATACTGGTCCACAGTGTCCACCTCCTCACCGTATATTTATACTGGTCCACCTCCTCACCTGGTCCACAGTGTCCACCTCCTCACCGTATATTTATACTGGTCCACCTCCTCACCTGGTCCGCAGTGTCCACCTCCTCACCTGGTCCACAGTGTCCACCTCCTCACCTGGTCCGCAGTGTCCACCTCCTCACCGTATATTTATACTGGTCCGCAGTGTCCACCTCCTCACCTGGTCCGCAGTGTCCACCTCCTCGCCGTATATTTATACTGGTCCGCAGTGTCCACCTCCTCCCCGTATATTTATACTGGTCCGCAGTGTCCACCTCCTCACCGTATATTTATACTGGTCCGCAGTGTCCACCTCCTCACCTGGTCCGCAGTGTCCACCTCCTCACCGTATATTTATACTGGTCCGCAGTGTCCACCTCCTCACCTGGTCCGCAGTGTCCACCTCCTCACCTGGTCCGCAGTGTCCACCTCCTCACCGTATATTGATACTGGTCCGCAGTGTCCACCTCGTCACCTGGTCCGCAGTGTCCACCTCCTCACCTGGTCCGCAGTGTCCACCTCCTCACCGTATATTTATACTGGTCCGCAGTGTCCACCTCCTCACCTGGTCCGCAGTGTCCACCTCCTCACCGTATATTTATACTGGTCCACAGTGTCCACCTCCTCACCGTATATTTATACTGGTCCACAGTGTCCACCTCCTCACCTGGTCCGCAGTGTCCACCTCCTCACCTGGTCCACAGTGTCCACCTCCTCACCGTATATTTATACTGGTCCACAGTGTCCACCTCCTCACCGTATATTTATACTGGTCCACAGTGTCCACCTCCTCACCGTATATTTATACTGGTCCACCTCCTCACCTGGTCCACAGTGTCCACCTCCTCACCGTATATTTATACTGGTCCGCAGTGTCCACCTCCTCACATGGTCCACAGTGTCCACCTCCTCACCTGGTCTGCAGTGTCCACCTCCTCACCGTATATTTATACTGGTCCGCAGTGTCCACCTCCTCACCTGGTCCGCAGTGTCCACCTCCTCACCGTATATTTATACTGGTCCACAGTGTCCACCTCCTCACAGTATATTTATACTGGTCCACCTCCTCACCTGGTCCACAGTGTCCACCTCCTCACCGTATATTTATACTGGTCCACCTCCTCACCTGGTCCGCAGTGTCCACCTCCTCACCTGGTCCACAGTGTCCACCTCCTCACCTGGTCCGCAGTGTTCACCTCCTCAGCGTATATTTATACTGGTCCACAGTGTCCACCTCCTCACCTGGTCCACAGTGTCCACCTTCTCACCGTATATTTATACTGGTCCGCAGTGTCCACCTCCTCACCTGGTTCGCAGTGTCCACCTCCTCACCTTATATTTATACTGGTCCACAGTGTCCAACTCCTCACCTTATATTTATACTGGTCGGCAGTGTCCACCTCCTCACCGTATATTTATACTGGTCCGCAGTGTCCACCTCCTCACCGTATATTTATACTGGTCCACAGTGTCCACCTCCTCACCTGGTCCGCAGTGTCCACCTCCTCACCGTATATTTATACTGGTCCGCAGTGTCCACCTCCTCACCCTGTCCACAGTGTCCACCTCCTCACCGTATATTTATACTGGTCCACAGTGTCCACCTCCTCGCCGTATATTTATACTGGTCCACAGTGTCCACCTCCTCACCGTATATTTATACTGGTCCGCAGTGTCCACCTGCTCACCGTATATTTATACTGGTCCACAGTGTCCACCTTCTCACCTGGTCCGCAGTGTCCATCTCCTCACCGTATATTTATACTGGTCCGCAGTGTCCACCTCCTCACCGTATTTTTATACTGGTCCGCAGTGTCCACCTCCTCACCGTATATTTATACTGGTCCGCACTGTCCATCTCCTCACCGTATATTTATACTGGTCCGCAGTGTCCACCTCCTCACCTGGTCCGCAGTGTCCACCTCCTCACCGTATATTTATACTGGTCCACAGTGTCCACCTCCTCACCGTATATTTATACTGGTCCGCAGTGTCCACCTCCTCACCTGGTCCACAGTGTCCACCTCCTCACCTGGTCCACAGTGTCCACCTCCTAACCTGGTCCGCAGTGTCCACCTCCTCACCTGGTCCACATGTGGTATGGTGTGGTATGGTGTGGTATGGTGTGGTGTATTGTGGTGTTGTGTGGTATGGTGTGTGTTAGCCTCTGTCACCTTCCCCCAGGCGGTGCGTTCCCTGAAGGAGACCATGGAGGACTGCTGGGACCAGGATGCTGAGGCCAGACTGACCGCTCAGTGTGCAGAGGAGCGCATGGCTGAACTGCTGCAGATCTGGGACCGGACCAAGTCTGTCAGCCCTACGGTTAACCCCATGACCACCACACTGCAGAACGAGAGGTGAACACACACACACACACACACACACACACACACACACACACGCACACACACACACACACACACACACACACACACACACACACACAGGACCAAGTCTGTCAGCCCTACGGTTAACCCCATGACCACCACACTGCAGAACGAGAGGTGAACACACACACACACACACACACACACACACACACACACACACACACACACACACACACACACACACACACACACACACACACACACAGGACCAAGTCTGTCAGCCCTACTGTTAACCCCATGACCACCACACTGCAGAACGAGAGGTGAACACACACACACACACACACACACACACACACACACACACACACACACACACACACACACACACACACACACACACACACAGGACCAAGTCTGTCAGCCCTACGGTTAACCCCATGACCACCACACTGCAGAACGAGAGGTGAACACACACACACACACACACACACACACACACACACACACACACACACACACACACACACACACACACACACACACACACACACACACACACACACACAGGACCAAGTCTGTCAGCCCTACGGTTAACCCCATGACCACCACACTGCAGAACGAGAGGTGAACACACACACACACACACACACACACACACACACACACACACACACACACACACACACACACACACACACACACACACACACACACAGGACCAAGTCTGTCAGTCCTACGGTTAACCCCATGACCACCACACTGCAGAACGAGAGGTGAACACACACACACACACACACACACACACACACACACACACACACACACACACACACACACAGGACCAAGTCTGTCAGTCCTACGGTTAACCCCATGACCACCACATTGCAGAACGAGAGGTGAACACACACACACACACACACACACACACACACACACACACACACACACACACACACACACACACACACACACACACACACACACACACACACACACACAGGACCAAGTCGGTCAGTCCTACGGTTAACCCCATGACCACCACACTGCAGAACAAGAGGTGAACACACACACACACACACACACACACACACACACACACACACACACACACACACACACACACACACACACACACACAGGACCAAGTCGGTCAGTCCTACGGTTAACCCCATGACCACCACACTGCAGAACGAGAGGTGGGTAGCTAAGCAGAACTCGTAAACAATAAGGCATGAGATCCATTCTGTCTCTATTCTGTCTGTATTCTGGTTAAGAACCCTTCTGTCTGTATTCTGGTTAAGAACCCTTCTGTCTGTATTCTGGTTAAGAACCCTTCTGTCTGTATTCTGGTTAAGAACCCTTCTGTCTGTATTCTGGTTAAGAACCCTTCTGTCTGTATTCTGGTTAAGAACCCTTCTGTCTGTATTCTGGTTAAGAACCCTTCTGTCTGTATTCTGGTTAAGAACCCTTCTGTCTGTATTCTGGTTAAGAACCCTTCTGTCTGTATTCTGGTTAAGAACCCTTCTGTCTGTATTCTGGTTAAGAACCCTTCTGTCTGTATTCTGTCTGTATTCTGGTTAAGAACCCTTCTGTCTGTATTCTGGTTAAGAACCCTTCTGTCTGTATTCTGGTTAAGAACCCTTCTGTCTGTATTCTGGTTAAGAACCCTTCTGTCTGTATTCTGTCTGTATTCTGGTTAAGAACCCTTCTGTCTATATTCTGGTTAAGAACCCTTCTGTCTGTATTCTGGTTAAGAACCCTTCTGTCTGTATTCTGTCTGTATTCTGGTTAAGAACCCTTCTGTCTGTATTCTGTCTGTATTTTGGTTAAGAACCCTTCTGTCTGTATTCTGGTTAAGAACCCTTCTGTCTGTATTCTGTCTGTATTCTGGTTAAGAACCCTTCTGTCTGTATTCTGTCTGTATTCTGGTTAAGAACCCTTCTGTCTGTATTCTGTCTGTATTCTGGTTAAGAACCCTTCTGTCTGTATTCTGGTTAAGAACCCTTCTGTCTGTATTCTGGTTAAGAACCCTTCTGTCTGTATTCTCTCTGTCTATTCTGGTTAAGAACCCTTCTGTCTGTATTCTGTCTGTATTCTGGTTAAGAACCCTTCTGTCTGTATTCTGTCTGTATTCTGGTTAAGAACCCTTCTGTCTGTATTCTGGTTAAGAACCCTTCTGTCTGTATTCTGGTTAAGAACCCTTCTGTCTGTATTCTCTCTGTCTATTCTGGTTAAGAACCCTTCTGTCTGTATTCTGTCTGTATTCTGGTTAAGAACCCTTCTGTCACTATTCTGTCTGTATTCTGGTTAAGAACCCTTCTGTCTGTATTCTGTCTGTATTCTGGTTAAGAACCCTTCTGTCTGTATTCTGGTTAAGAACCCTTCTGTCTATATTCTGGTTAAGAACCCTTCTGTCTGTATTCTGTCTGTATTCTGGTTAAGAACCCTTCTGTCTGTATTCTGGTTAAGAACCCTTCTGTCTGTATTCTGGTTAAGAACCCTTCTGTCTGTATTCTGGTTAAGAACCCTTCTGTCTGTATTCTGGTTAAGAACCCTTCTGTCTATATTCTGGTTAAGAACCCTTCTGTCTGTATTCTGGTTAAGAACCCGTCTGTCTGTATTCTGGTTAAGAACCCTTCTGTCTGTATTCTGGTTAAGAACCCTTCTGTCTGTATTCTGGTTAAGAACCCTTCTGTCTATATTCTGGTTAAGAACCCTTCTGTCTGTATTCTGGTTAAGAACCCTTCTGTCTGTATTCTGGTTAAGAACCCTTCTGTCTGTATTCTGGTTAAGAACCCTTCTGTCTGTATTCTGGTTAAGAACCCTTCTGTCTATATTCTGGTTAAGAACCCTTCTGTCTGTATTCTGGTTAAGAACCCTTCTGTCTGTATTCTGGTTAAGAACCCTTCTGTCTGTATTCTGGTTAAGAACCCTTCTGTCTATATTCTGGTTAAGAACCCTTCTGTCTATATTCTGGTTAAGAACCCTTCTGTCTGTATTCTGGTTAAGAACCCTTCTGTCTGTATTCTGGTTAAGAACCCTTCTGTCTGTATTCTGGTTAAGAACCCTTCTGTCTGTATTCTGGTTAAGAACCCTTCTGTCTGTATTCTGGTTAAGAACCCTTCTGTCTGTATTCTGGTTAAGAACCCTTCTGTCTGTATGCTGTCTGTCTATTCTGGTTAAGCAATAAGGCATGAGAACCCGAGAATAACTCCTGACTAAGGGCTGGTCTTAGGCCTGAGGCGAAGCCAACAGCCGGGGGGTGTTATTCACATTCATTCCCGGGTTCGTTTGCCTTTTTGTTTTTTTAAAAATGGTGCAACATATTAAAAAAAGATGAGCAACATGTTTTCATTAAACACTTTCCCCGTACAAAATAGAAATAAAATAAATAATAATAACAAAATAGTCTGTGCAAAAGTCAGTCGTTCATTCTGAGATTCTGTAGTTGTTAGCCAAATGGGCTGGTCGTTCATTCTGAGATTCTGTAGTTGTTAGCCAAATGGGCTGGTCGTTCATTCTGAGATTCTGTAGTTGCTATCCAAATGGACTGGTCGTTCATTCTGAGATTCTGTAGTTGCTATCCAAATGGACTGGTCGTTCATTCTGAGATTCTGTAGTTGTTAGCCAAATGGACTGGTCGTTCATTCTGAGATTCTGTAGTTGCTAGCCAAATGGGCTGGTCGTTCATTCTGAGATTCTGTAGTTGCTAGCCAAATGGACTGGTCGTTCATTCGGAGATTCTGTAGTTGCTAGCCAAATGGACTGGTCGTTCATTCGGAGATTCTGTAGTTGCTAGCCAAATGGACTGGTCGTTTATTCTGAGATTCTGTAGTTGCTAGCCAAATGGACTGGTCGTTCATTCTGAGATTCTGTAGTTGCTAGCCAAATGGACTGGTCGTTCATTCTGAGATTCTGTAGTTGCTAGCCAAATGGGCAGGTCGTTCATTCTGAGATTCTGTAGTTGCTAGCCAAATGAACTGGTCGTTCATTCTGAGGTTCTGTAGTTGCTAGCCAAATGGACTGGTCGTTCATTCTGAGATTCTGTAGTTGCTAGCCAAATGGACTGGTCGTTCATTCTGAGATTCTGTAGTTGCTAGCCAAATGGACTGGTCGTTCATTCTGAGATTCTGTAGTTGTTAGCCAAATGGGCTGGTCGTTCATTCTGAGATTCTGTAGTTGCTAGCCAAATGGACTGGTCGTTCATTCTGAGATTCTGTAGTTGCTAGCCAAATGGACTGGTGGTATATTATATATATATATAGAAAAATTCCCTATGAACTGGTTACGACCGTAATTAGACCAATGAAAATATATATTTTTGTAATACCTGTGGTATACGGTATGATACATCATGGCTGTCAGCCAATCAGCATTCAGGGCTCGAACCACCAATTGGATAATAATGTATAGTCAGCTGGTCACTGCGCACGGCGCTATATCAACACACCTGGACCCACTATATCAACACACCTGGACCCACTATATCAACACACCTGGACCCACTATATCAACACACCAGTACTCACTATATCAACACACCTGGACCCACTATATCAACACACCAGTACCCACTATATCAACACACCATGACCCGCTATATCAACACACCATGACCCGCTATATCAACACACCAGGACCCACTATATCAACACACCTGGACCCACTATATCAACACACCAGGACCCGCTATATCAACACACCATGACCCGCTATATCAACACACCAGGACCCACTATATCAACACACCAGGACCCACTATATCAACACTATATCAACACACCAGGACCCACTATATCAACACACCAGGACCCGCTATATCAACACTATATCAACACACCAGGACCCACTATATCAACACACCAGGACCCACTATATCAACACACCAGGACCCACTATATAAACACTATATCAACACACCAGGACCCACTATATCAACACACCAGGACCCACTATATCAACACACCAGGACCCGCTATATCA
The DNA here is from genome assembly GCF_029448725.1 of Salvelinus fontinalis. NCBI lineage: Eukaryota > Metazoa > Chordata > Actinopteri > Salmoniformes > Salmonidae > Salvelinus > Salvelinus fontinalis. The sequence continues at coordinate 50,463,557 of NC_074683.1, read as the reverse complement.
ACACACCTGGACCCACTATATCAACACTATATCAACACACCAGGACCCGCTATATCAACACACCAGGACCAACTTTATCAACACACCTGGACCCACTATATCAACACACCTGGACCCACTATATCAACACACCTGGACCCACTATATCAACACACCTGGACCCACTATATCAACACACCAGTACCCACTATATCAACACACCTGGACCCACTATATCAACACACCAGTACCCACTATATCAACACACCTGGACCCGCTATATCAACACACCATGACCCGCTATATCAACACACCAGGACCCACTATATCAACACACCTGGACCCACTATATCAACACACCAGTACCCGCTATATCAACACACCATGACCCGCTATATCAACACACCAGGACCCACTATATCAACACACCTGGACCCACTATATCAACACACCAGTACCCACTATATCAACACACCTGGACCCGCTATATCAACACACCATGACCCGCTATATCAACACACCTGGACCCACTATATCAACACACCATGACCCACTAATACAATACACCAGGACCCACTATATCAACACACCAGGACCCGCTATATCAACACTATATCAATACACCTGGACCCGCTATATCAACACTATATCAACACACCAGGACCCACTATATCAACACACCAGGACCCGCTATATCAACACTATATCAATACACCAGGACCCACAATATCAACACACCAGGACCCACTATATCAACACACCATGACCGACTATATCAACACACCAGGACCCACTATATCAACACTATATCAACACACCAGGACCCACTATATCAACACACCAGGACCCACTATATCAACACACCATGACCCACTATATCAACACACCAGGACCCACTATATCAACACACCATGACCCGCTATATCAACACACCAGGACCCACTATATCAACACACCAGGACCCACTATATCAACACACCAGGACCCACTATATCAACACACCAGGACCCACTATATCAACACACCAGCACCCTCTATATCAACACACCAGGACCCACTATATCAACACTATATCAACACAACAGGACCCACTATATCAACACACCAGGACCCACTATATCAACACTATATCAACACACCAGGACCCACTATATCAACACTATATCAACACACCAGGACCCACTATATCAACACTATATCAACACACCAGGACCCGCTATATCAACACTATATCAACACACCAGGACCCACTATATCAACACACCAGGACCCACTATATCAACACTATATCAACACAACAGGACCCACTATATCAACACACCAGGACCCACTATATCAATACACCAGGACCCACTATATCAACACACCAGGACCCACTATATCAACACACCAGGACCCACTATATCAACACACCAGGACCCGCTATATCAACACTATATCAACACACCAGGACCCACTATATCAACACATCAGGACCCGCTATATCAACACTATATCAACACACCAGGACCCGCTATATCAACACACCAGGACCCGCTAAAATTCAAACACCAGGACCCGCTATATCAACACACCAGGACCCGCTATATCAACACACCAGGACCCACTATATCAACACTATATCAACACACCAGGACCCACTATATCAACACACCATGACCCGCTATATCAACACACCAGGACCCGCTATATCAACACACCAGGACCCGCTATATCAACACACCAGGACCCGCTATATCAACACACCAGGACCCGCTATATCAACACACCAGGACCCGCTATATCAACACTATATCAATACACCTGGACCCGCTATATCAACACTATATCAATACACCAGGACCCACAATATCAACACACCAGGACCCACTATATCAACACACCAGGACCCACTATATCAACACACCATGACCCGCTATATCAACACACCAGGACCCGCTATATCAACACACCAGGACCCGCTATATCAACACACCAGGACCCACTATATCAACACACCAGGACCCACTATATCAACACACCATGACCCGCTATATCAACACACCAGGACCCGCTATATCAACACACCAGGACCCGCTATATCAACACACCAGGACCCACTATATCAACACACCAGGACCCACTATATCAACACACCATGACCCGCTATATCAACACACCAGGACCCGCTATATCAACACACCAGGACCCGCTATATCAACACACCAGGACCCGCTATATCAACACACCAGGACCCGCTATATCAACACACCAGGACCCGCTATATCAACACACCAGGACCCGCTATATCAACACTATATCAATACACCAGGACCCACTATATCAACACACCAGGACCCACTATATTAACACACCAGGACCCGCTATATCAACACACCTGGACCCGCTATATCAACACACCATGACCCGCTATATCAACACACCAGGACCCACTATATCAACACACCTGGACCCACTATATCAACAAACCAGTACCCGCTATATCAACACACCATGACCCGCTATATCAACACACCAGGACCCACTATATCAACACACCTGGACCCACTATATCAACACACCAGTACCCACTATATCAACACACCTGGACCCACTATATCAACACACCAGTACCCACTATATCAACACACCTGGACCCGCTATATCAACACACCATGACCCGCTATATCAACACACCAGGACCCACTATATCAACACACCTGGACCCACTATATCAACACACCAGTACCCGCTATATCAACACACCATGACCCGCTATATCAACACACCAGGACCCACTATATCAACACACCTGGACCCACTATATCAACACACCAGTACCCACTATATCAACACACCTGGACCCGCTATATCAACACACCATGACCCGCTATATCAACACACCTGGACCCACTATATCAACACACCATGACCCACTAATACAATACACCAGGACCCACTATATCAACACACCAGGACCCGCTATATCAACACTATATCAATACACCTGGACCCGCTATATCAACACTATATCAACACACCAGGACCCACTATATCAACACACCAGGACCCGCTATATCAACACTATATCAATACACCAGGACCCACAATATCAACACACCAGGACCCACTATATCAACACACCATGACCGACTATATCAACACACCAGGACCCACTATATCAACACTATATCAACACACCAGGACCCACTATATCAACACACCAGGACCCACTATATCAACACACCATGACCCACTATATCAACACACCAGGACCCACTATATCAACACACCATGACCCGCTATATCAACACACCAGGACCCACTATATCAACACACCAGGACCCACTATATCAACACTATATCAACACAACAGGACCCACTATATCAACACACCAGGACCCACTATATCAATACACCAGGACCCACTATATCAACACTATATCAACACACCAGGACCCACTATATCAACACTATATCAACAAAACAGGACCCACTATATCAACACACCAGGACCCACTATATCAATACACCAGGACCCACTATATCAACACACCAGGACCCGCTATATCAACACACCAGGACCCACTATATCAACACACCAGGACCCACTATATCAACACACCAGGACCCGCTATATCAACACTATATCAACACACCAGGACCCACTATATCAACACATCAGGACCCGCTATATCAACACTATATCAACACACCAGGACCCGCTATATCAACACACCAGGACCCGCTAAAATTCAAACACCAGGACCCGCTATATCAACACACCAGGACCCGCTATATCAACACACCAGGACCCACTATATCAACACTATATCAACACACCAGGACCCACTATATCAACACACCATGACCCGCTATATCAACACACCAGGACCCGCTATATCAACACACCAGGACCCGCTATATCAACACACCAGGACCCGCTATATCAACACACCAGGACCCGCTATATCAACACACCAGGACCCGCTATATCAACACTATATCAATACACCTGGACCCGCTATATCAACACTATATCAATACACCAGGACCCACAATATCAACACACCAGGACCCACTATATCAACACACCAGGACCCACTATATCAACACACCATGACCCGCTATATCAACACACCAGGACCCGCTATATCAACACACCAGGACCCGCTATATCAACACACCAGGACCCACTATATCAACACACCAGGACCCACTATATCAACACACCATGACCCGCTATATCAACACACCAGGACCCGCTATATCAACACACCAGGACCCGCTATATCAACACACCAGGACCCACTATATCAACACACCAGGACCCACTATATCAACACACCATGACCCGCTATATCAACACACCAGGACCCGCTATATCAACACACCAGGACCCGCTATATCAACACACCAGGACCCGCTATATCAACACACCAGGACCCGCTATATCAACACACCAGGACCCGCTATATCAACACACCAGGACCCGCTATATCAACACTATATCAATACACCAGGACCCACTATATCAACACACCAGGACCCACTATATTAACACACCAGGACCCGCTATATCAACACACCTGGACCCGCTATATCAACACACCATGACCCGCTATATCAACACACCAGGACCCACTATATCAACACACCTGGACCCACTATATCAACAAACCAGTACCCGCTATATCAACACACCATGACCCGCTATATCAACACACCAGGACCCACTATATCAACACACCTGGACCCACTATATCAACACACCAGTACCCACTATATCAACACACCTGGACCCGCTATATCAACACACCATGACCCGCTATATCAACACACCAGGACCCACTATATCAACACACCTGGACCCACTATATCAACACACCAGTACCCGCTATATCAACACACCATGACCCGCTATATCTACACACCAGGACCCACTCTATCAACACACCTGGACCCACTATATCAACACACCAGTACCCACTATATCAACACACCTGGACCCGCTATATCAACACACCAGTACCCACTATATCAACACACCTGGACCCGCTATATCAACACACCTGGACCCGCTATATCAACACACCATGACCCGCTATATCAACACACCAGGACCCACTATATCAACACACCAGTACCCGCTATATCAACACACCATGACCCGCTATATCAACACACCAGGACCCACTATATCAACACACCTGGACCCACTATATCAACACACCAGTACCCACTATATCAACACACCTGGACCCGCTATATCAACACACCATGACCCGCTATATTAACACACCTGGACCTACTATATCAACACACCATGACCCACTAATACAATACACCAGGACCCACTATATCAACACACCAGGACCCGCTATATCAACACTATATCAATACACCTGGACCCGCTATATCAACACTATTTCAACACACCAGGACCCACTATATCAACACACCAGGACCCGCTATATCAACACTATATCAATACACCAGGACCCACAATATCAACACACCAGGACCCACTATATCAACACACCATGACCCACTATATCAACACACCAGGACCCACTATATCAACACTATATCAACACACCAGGACCCATTATATCAACACACCAGGACCCACTATATCAACACACCATGACCCACTATATCAACACACCAGGACCCACTATATCAACACTATATCAACACACCAGGACCCACTATATCAACACACCAGGACCCACAATATCAACACTATATCAACACACCAGGACCCACTATATCAACACACCAGGACCCACTATATCAACACACCAGGACCCACTATATCAACACACCAGGACCCACTATATCAACACACCAGTACCCACTATATCAACACTATATCAACACACCAGGACCCACTATATCAACACACCAGGACCCACAATATCAACACTATATCAACACACCAGGACCCACTATATCAACACACCAGGACCCACTATATCAACACACCAGGACCCGCTATATCAACACTATATCAACACACCAGGATCCGCTATATCAACACTATATCAACACACCAGGACCCACTATCTCAACACATCAGGACCCGCTATATCAACACTATATCAACACACCAGGACCCGCTATATCAACACACCAGGACCCGCTAAAATTCAAACACCAGGAACCGCTATATCAACACACCAGGACCCGCTATATCAACACACCAGGACCCACTATATCAACACTATATCAACACACCAGGACCCACTATATCAACACACCATGACCCGCTATATCAACACACCAGGACCCGCTATATCAACACACCAGGACCCGCTATATCAACACACCAGGACCCGCTATATCAACTCACCAGGACCTGCTATATCAACACACCAGGACCCGCTATATCAACACTATATCAATACACCTGGACCCGCTATGTCAACACTATATCAATACACCAGGACCCACAATATCAACACACCAGGACCCACTATATCAACACACCAGGACCCACTATATCAACACACCATGACCCGCTATATCAACACACCAGGACCCGCTATATCAACACACCAGGACCCACTATATCAACACTATATCAACACACCAGGACCCACTATATCAACACACCAGGACCCGCTATATCAACACACCAGGACCCGCTATATCAACACACCAGGACCCGCTATATCAACACACCAGGACCCGCTATATCAACACACCAGGACCCGCTATATCAACACACCAGGACCCGCTATATCAACACTATATCAATACACCAGGACCCACTATATCAACACACCAGGACCCACTGTATCAACACACCAGGACCCACTATATCAACACACCATGACCCGCTATATCAACACACCAGGACCCGCTATATCAACACACCAGGACCCGCTATATCAACACACCAGGACCCGCTATATCAACACTATATCAACACACCAGGACCCACTATATCAACACACCATGACCCGCTATATCAACACACCAGGACCCACTATATCAACACACCATGACCCACTATATCAACACACCAGGACCCACTATATCAACACACCAGGACCCACTATATCAACACACCAGGACTCACTATATCAATACATCAGGACCTGCTATATCAACACACCAGGACCCACTATATCAACACACCAGCACCCTCTATATCAACACACCAGGACCCGCTATATCAACACACCAGGACCCACTATATCAACACACCAGGACCCACTATATCAACACACCAGGACCCACAATATCAACACACCAGGACCCACTATATCAACACACCAGGACCCACTATATCAACACACCAGGACCCACTATATCAACACACCAGGATCCACTATATCAACACACCAGGACCCACTATATCAACACACCATGACCCGCTATATCAACACTATATCAATACACCAGGACCCACTATATCAACACTATATCAACACACCAGGACCCACTATATCAACACACCAGGACCCACTATATCAACACTATATCAATACACCAGGACCCACTATATCAACACTATATCAACACACCAGGACCCACTATATCAACACACCAGGACCCACTATATCAACACACCAGGACCCGCTATATCAACACACCATGACCCGCTATATCAATACACCATGACCCGCTATATCAACACTATATCAATACACCAGGACCCACTATATCAACACACCAGGACCCACTATATCAACACACCATGACCCGCTATATCAACACACCAGGACCCACTATATCAACACACCAGGACCCACTATATCAACACACCAGGACCCACTATATCAACACACCTGGACCCGCTATATCAACACACCAGGACCCACTATATCAACACACCAGGACCCACTATATCAACACTATATCAATACACCAGGACCCACTATATCAACACACCAGGACCCACTATATCAACACACCAGGACCCACTATATCAACACTATATCAATACACCAGGACCCACTATATCAACACTATATCAATACACCAGGACCCACTATATCAACACACCAGGACCCGCTATATCAACACACCAGGACCCGCTATATCAACACACCAGGACCCGCTATATCAACACACCAGGACCCGCTATATCAACACACCAGGACCCTCTATATCAACACACCAGGACCCGCTATATCAACACTATATCAATACACCAGGACCCGCTATATCAACACACCAAGACCCGCTATATCAACACACCAGGAACCGCTATATCAACACTATATTAACACACCAGGACCCACTATATCAACACTATATTAACACACCAGGACCCACTATATCAACACACCAGGACCCACTATATCAACACACCAGGACCCACTATATTAACACACCAGGACCCACTATATCAATACACCAGGACCCGCTATATCAACACTATATCAACACACCAGGACCCACTATATCAACACACCAGGACCCACAATATCAATACACCAGGACCCACAATATCAACACACCAGGACCCGCTATATCAACACTATATCAACACACCAGGACCCACTATATCAACACACCAGGACCCACTATATCAATACACCAGGACCCACTATATCAACACACCTGGACCCACTATATCAACACACCAGGACCCACTATATCAACACTATATCAACACACCAGGACCCACTATATCAACACACCAGGACCCGCTATATCAACACACCAGGACCCGCTATATTAACACACCAGGACCCACTATATCAACACACCAGGACCCACTATATCAACACACCAGGACCCACTATATCAACACACCTGGACCCGCTATATCAACACACCAGGACCCGCTATATTAACACACCAGGACCCACTAATACAATACACCAGGACCCACTATATCAACACACCAGGACCCGCTATATCAACACTATATCAACACACCAGGACCCACTATATCAACACACCAGGACCCGCTATATCAACACTATATCAACACACCAGGACCCACTATATAAATACACCAGGACCCACTATATCAACACACCAGGACCCACTATATCAACACTATATCAACACACCAGGACCTACTATATCAACACTATATCAACACACCAGGACCCACTATATCAACACACCAGGACCCGCTATATCAACACACCAGGACCCGCTATATTAACACACCAGGACCCACTATATCAACACACCAGGACCCACTATATCAACACACCAGTACCCACTATATCAACACACCTGGACCCGCTATATCAACACACCAGGACCCACTATATCAACACACCAGTACCCACTATATCAACACACCAGTACCCACTATATCAACACACCTGGACCCACTATATCAACACACCAGGACCCGCTATATTAACACACCAGGACCCACTAATACAATACACCAGGACCCACTATATCAACACACCAGGACCCGCTATATCAACACTATATCAACACACCAGGACCCACTATATCAACACACCAGGACCCGCTATATCAACACTATATCAACACACCAGGACCCACTATATAAATACACCAGGACCCACTATATCAACACACCAGGACCCACTATATCAACACTATATCAACACACCAGGACCCGCTATATCAACACTATATCAACACAACAGGACCCGCTATATCAACACACCAGGACCCGCTATATCAACACTATATCAACACACCAGGACCCGCTATATCAACACTATATCAACACACCAGGACCCGCTATATCAATACACCAGGACCCACTATATCAACACACCAGGACCCACTGTATCAACACACCAGGACCCACTGTATCAACACACCATGACCCGCTATATCAACACACCAGGACCCACTGTATCAACACACCATGACCCGCTATATCAACACTATATCAACACACCAGGACCCACTGTATCAACACTATATCAATACACCAGGACCCACTGTATCAACACTATATCAATACACCAGGACCCACTAACCAGTGTTGACCAGTAACCAGCAGGTAGCCTAGTGGTTAGAGCATTGGACTAGTAACCAGCAGGTAGCCTAGTGACTAGAGCGTTGGACTAGTAACCAGCAGGTAGCCTAGTGACTAGAGCGTTGGGCCAGTAACCAGCAGGTAGCCTAGTGACTAGAGCGTTGGACTAGTAACCAGCAGGTAGCCTAGTGGTTAGAGCGTTGGGCCAGTAACCAGCAGGTAGCCTAGTGGTTAGAGCGTTGGGCCAGTAACCAGCAGGTAGCCTAGTGACTAGAGCGTTGGACTAGTAACCAGCAGGTAGCCTAGTGGTTAGAGTGTTGGGCCAGTAACCAGCAGGTAGCCTAGTGGTTAGAGTGTTGGGCCAGTAACCAGCAGGTAGCCTAGTGGTTAGAGCGTTGGACTAGTAACCAGCAGGTAGCCTAGTGGTTAGAGTGTTGGACTAGTAACCAGCAGGTAGCCTAGTGGTTAGAGTGTTGGACTAGTAACCAGCAGGTAGCCTAGTGGTTAGAGTGGACTAGTAGCCTAGTGGTTAGAGTTTGGGCCAGTAACCAGCAGGTAGCCTAGTGGCTAGAGCGTTGGGCCAGTAACCAGCAGGTAGCCTAGTGGTTAGAGCGTTGGACTAGTAACCAGCAGGTTGGTGGGCTAGTAACCAGCAGGTAGACTAGTGGTTAGAGCGTTGGACTAGTAACCAGCAGGTTGGTGGGCTAGTAACCAGCAGGTAGCCTAGTGGTTAGAGCGTTGGGCCAGTAACCAGCAGGTAGCCTAGTGGTTAGAGTGTTTGACTAGTAACCAGCAGGTAGTCTAGTGGTTAGAGTGTTGGGCCAGTAACCAGCAGGTAGCCTAGTGGTTAGAGTGTCGGGACTAGTAACCAGCAGGTAGCCTAGTGGTTAGAGCGTTGGACTAGTAACCAGCAGGTTGGTGGGCTAGTAACCAGCAGGTAGCCTAGTGGTTAGAGCGTTGGGCCAGTAACCAGCAGGTAGCCTGGTGGTTAGAGTGTTGGGCCAGTAACCAGCAGGTAGCCTAGTGGTTAGAGCGTTGGGCCAGTAACCAGCAGGTAGCCTGGTGGTTAGAGTGTTGGGCTAGTAACCAGCAGGTAGCCTAGTGGTTAGAGTGTTGGGCCAGTAACCAGCAGGTAGCCTAGTGGTTAGAGCGTTGGGCCAGTAACCAGCAGGTAGCCTAGTGGTCAGAGTGTTGGGCCAGTAACCAGCAGGTAGTCTAGTGTTTAGAGCGTTGACCAGTAACCAGCAGGTAGCCCTGTGGTCAGAGTGTTGGACTAGTAACCAGCAGGTAGTCTAGTGGTTAGAGCGTTGGACTAGTAACCAGCAGGTAGCCTAGTGGTTAGAGCGTTGGGCCAGTAACCAGCAGGTAGCCTAGTGGTTAGAGTGTTGGACTAGTAACCAGCAGGTATCTAGTGGTTAGAGCGTTGGACCAGTAACCAGCAGGTAGTCTAGTGGTTAGATTGTTGGCCAGTAACCAGCAGGTAGCCTAGTGGTTTTTGATAAGACTCTCTGCTCGCCCCGTCATGTGATGTTTGGTCTGTTACGCCGCAGGTGGACATGACATCAGTTTTAATACTCTCTGCCTCCCCTACAGGAACCTGTCCCACAGCCGCAGGGGTCCTAAAGTCAGCCCTTACCCCGACTACTCCTCGTCCTCCTACATCGAGGACCACGAGGGCCACGTGGTGAAGAACCTCCCCGGTGGAGACACCTCTGTATCGGGGACCTCCTCCGTCGGCGTCCTGGGTGGAACCAGCAGTGTACCCGCTGGTCCAGAGAAGAACCGAAACTCCATCAACGCTGAGCGTCAGCAGGCCCGTCTGCCCAGCCCGGAGAGCAGCGGCGCCAGCCTCTCCACCACCACGGGCCTGACACCCAACACCGTCATGACCACCATCTCTGAGTCGGGTCAAGGGGAGGACTCATCCGGCCCACTAGGTGGCGCTGTGCTGGGCCTGGTGGTGCCGGTGTGTCTGCAGCTGACCCAAGAGGACTTGGAGACCACTAAGCTGGACCCTAAAGAGGTTGACAAGAACCTGAAGGAGTCTTCTGATGAGAACCTTATGGAGCACAGCCAGAAACAGTTCTCTGCTCCAGACCCCCTCAGCTCTGGGTCTTCCTCCCTGCTCTACCCCCTCATCAAGCTGGCTGCGGAGGTGACTGGGGCCGGGGCCCAGGGAGGGTCTGGGACCGGGGCCAGTGGGATGGGGGACCCTCCAGCTACTATGTTCCCCCTGCCCAAACAGCAGAACCTCCCCAAACGGCCCACCAGCCTACCACTCAGCACCAAGGCCAAGGAAGGCTCTGGTTCCTCCAGGCTGAAGTCTGGGAAACACCGGTCCAATCTGAAGCAGGTAGAGACGGGCGTGGCCAAGATGAACACGGTCGCCCCGGCGGCAGAGCCACGCCTTGTTAACGTTACCAACAACGGGCCGACGGCCGTAGGAAACGGGGTGCGGAGCGGCGTAAGCGTCGTGGTCGTCAACGGTTACCTGAACGGAGGCGTGGCCTCTTCATCTGGAGGCGGGGCTCCTTACGGGACTACCAATCCGGCGGGCCCTCAGGGGGAGTTGGGCGGAGCGACACCCTTGTTACAGACCCAGCTCAGCGGAGAGGACAGTCGACTCAACATCAACTCCAGTCCTGATGAACATGAACCACTGCTGAGGAGAGAGCAGCCCACCGCATGTGACCAGAGACCAACCAATCACCTGGCGGGACGCACCAACACCAACAACAACAACAACCACCGTCTGGTGATCACATGTCCATCTGTAGAGGGACGGCCTGAACCACTCACCTTTGTCCCCATACCTAGACCTGTCTCTGTACCCAAACCCATCTCCGTACCTCTCACTGCCCAACTACCAGCCCCAGCCTCAGCCCCAGTCTCAGCCCCAGTCTCAGCCCCAGTCTCAGCTCCAGTCTCAGCTCCAGTCTCAGCCCCAGTCTCAGCCCCAGTCTCAGCCCCAGTCTCAGCCCCAGTCTCAGCTCCAGTCCTAGCCCCAGTCCTAGCCCCAGCCTCAGCCCCAGCCTCAGCCCCAGCCTCAGCCTCAGCCTCAGCCCCAGTCTCAGCCCCAGTCTCAGCCCCAGTCTCAGCCCCAGTCTCAGCCCCAGTCTCAGCCCCAGTCTCAGCTCCAGTCTCAGCTCCAGTCTCAGCCCCAGTCTCAGCCCCAGTCTCAGCCCCAGTCTCAGCCCCAGTCCCAGCCCCAGTCCCAGCCCCAGTCCTAGCCCCAGTCTCAGCCCCAGTCCTAGCCCCAGTCCTAGCCCCAGTCCTAGCCCCAGTCCTAGCCCCAGTCTTAGCCCCAGTCTCAGCCCCAGCCTCAGCCCCAGCCTCAGCCCCAGCCTCAACCCCAGTCTCAGCCCCAGCGGCCCTCAGACAGCCCAAACCCAGACGACCTGAGAGACCCTGCTCCCTGGACCTGTCTGCCTCCTCACAGAACAGCTCTTCAGGTGAGAAAAGAACACGCCACACATCTCTACCTCAGTCCACCCTTCCCTCTCTACTTCCCCTCCTCTCTACTTCCCGTCCTCTCTACTTCCCCTCCTCGCTGTCTCTCTCAACCTCAGTCCACCCTTCCCTCTCTACTTCCCGTCCTCTCTACCTCTCCTTCACTCTCTGTCTCTTTCTACCTCAGTCCACCCTTCCCTCTCTACTTCCCCTCCTCTCTACTTCCCGTCCTCTCTACCTCTCTTTCACTCTCTGTCTCTCTCTACCTCAGTCCACCCTTCCCTCTCTACCTCAGTCCACCCTTCCCTCTCTATTTTCCCTCCTCTCTACCTCTCCTTCACTCTCTGTCTCTCTCTACCTCAGTCCACCCTTCCCTCTCTATTTTCCCTCCTCTCTACCTCTCCTTCACTCTCTGTCTCTCTCTACCTCAGTCCACCCTTCCCTCTCTACCGCGTCCGGGTTAGAGTCCCGCTCCTTGAAAGCGGCAGCTCTAGCCTTTAGCTCGGTGCGGATGTTGCCTGTAATCCATGGCTTCTGGTTGGGATATGTACGTACGGTCACTGTGGTGATGACTGAGGTGGGTCACTCCTCTATGCCATTGGATGAATCCCGGAACATATTCCAGTCTGTGCTAGAAAAACAGTCCTGTAGCGTAGTGATCATAATCACTAGTCATTTCCATGTTCCCCTGGCCTGTTGCTGAGAGCCGAACAATAAGGAATTGTGTTATTCAAACAGACAGCTTTGGCTCCACAACCTGCATAAGGGTTCTATACGTATCTAGCCCTCATTGTTCGCCTCTACGAAGACGGAACGCAACACCATACTACAACTCAACTCCCCGTGGAGGTAAAGAGGTATGGGACTGTAGGTGGAGGTATAGAGGTATGTGACTGTAGGTGGAGGTATAGAGGTATGTGACTGTAGGTGGAGGTATAGAGGTATGTGACTGTAGGTGGAGGTATAGAGGTATGGGACTGCAGGTGGAGGTATAGAGGTATGTGATTGTAGGTGGAGGTAAAGAGGTATGGGACTGTAGGTGGAGGTAAAGAGGTATGTGACTGTAGGTGGAGGTAAAGAGGTATGGGACTGTAGGTGGAGGTATAGAGGTATGGGACTGCAGGTGGAGGTATAGAGGTATGTGATTGTAGGTGGAGGTAAAGAGGTATGGGACTGTAGGTGGAGGTAAAGAGGTATGTGACTGTAGGTGGAGGTAAAGAGGTATGTGACTGTAGGTGGAGGTAAAGAGGTATGTGACTGTAGGTGGAGGTATAGAGGTATGGGACTGTAGGTGGAGGTAAAGTGGTATGGGACTGTAGGTGGAGGTAAAGTGGTATGGGACTGTAGGTGGAGGTAGAGAGGTATGGGACTGTAGGTGGAGGTAAAGAGGTATGTGACTGTAGGTGGAGGTAAAGAGGTATGGGACTGTAGGTGGAGGTATAGAGGTATGGGACTGTAGGTGGAGGTAAAGAGGTATGGGACTGTAGGTGGAGGTAGAGAGGTATGTGACTGTAGGTGGAGGTATAGAGGTATGGGACTGTAGGTGGAGGTAAAGTGGTATGGGACTGTAGGTGGAGGTAGAGAGGTATGTGACTGTAGGTGGAGGTATACTGGTACGGGACTGTAGGTGGAGGTATAGAGGTATGGGACTGTAGGTGGAGGTAAAGAGGTATGGGACTGTAGGTGGAGGTATAGAGGTGTGTGACTGTAGGTGGAGGTAAAGAGGTATGGGACTGTAGGTGGAGGTAAAGAGGTATGGGACTGTAGGTGGAGGTATAGAGGTATGGGACTGTAGGTGGAGGTAAAGAGGTATGTGACTGTAGGTGGAGGTATAGAGGTATGGGACTGTAGGTGGAGGTATAGAGGTGTGTGACTGTAGGTGGAGGTAAAGAGGTATGGGACTGTAGGTGGAGGTAAAGAGGTATGGGACTGTAGGTGGAGGTAAAGAGGTATGGGACTGTAGGTGGAGGTAAAGAGGTATGTGACTGTAGGTGGAGGTATAGAGGTATGGGACTGTAGGTGGAGGTATAGAGGTATGGGACTGCAGGTGGAGGTAAAGAGGTATGGGACTGTAGGTGGAGGTAAAGAGGTATGTGACTGTAGGTGGAGGTATAGAGGTATGGGACTGTAGGTGGAGGTAAAGAGGTATGGGACTGTAGGTGGAGGTATAGAGGTGTGTGACTGTAGGTGGAGGTAAAGAGGTATGTGACTGTAGGTGGAGGTAAAGAGGCATGGGACTGTAGGTGGAGGTAAAGAGATTAGTGACTGTAGGTGGAGGTAAAGAGGTACGGGACTGTAGGTGGAGGTAAAGAGATTAGTGACTGTAGGTGGAGGTAAAGAGGTACGGGACTGTAGGTGGAGGTAAAGAGGTATGTGACTGTAGGTGGAGGTAAAGAGGCATGGGACTGTAGGTGGAGGTAAAGAGATTAGTGACTGTAGGTGGAGGTAAAGAGGTACGGGACTGTAGGTGGAGGTAAAGAGATTAGTGACTGTAGGTGGAGGTAAAGAGGTGTGTGACTGTAGGTGGAGGTAAAGAGGCATGGGACTGTAGGTGGAGGTAAAGAGATTAGTGACTGTAGGTGGAGGTAAAGAGGTATGTGACTGTAGGTGGAGGTAAAGAGGCATGGGACTGTAGGTGGAGGTGGAGGTAAAGAGGTATGGGACTGTAAGTGGAGGTAAAGAGGTATGGGACTGTAGGTGGAGGTAAAGAGGTATGTGACTAGGTGGAGGTAAAGAGGTATGGGACTGTAGGTGGAGGTAAAGAGGTATGTGACTGTAGGTGGAGGTAAAGAGGTATGGGACTGTAGGTGGAGGTAAAGAGGTATGTGACTGTAGGTGGAGGTAAAGAGGTATGGGACTGTAGGTGGAGGTAAAGAGGTATGGGACTGTAGGTGGAGGTATAGAGGTATGTGACTGTAGGTGGAGGTAAAGAGGTATGGGACTGTAGGTGGAGGTAAAGAGGTATGGGACTGTAGGTGGAGGTATAGAGGTATGGGACTGTAGGTGGAGGTAAAGAGGTATGTGATTGTAGGTGGAGGTAAAGAGGTATGGGACTGTAGGTGGAGGTAAAGAGGTATGGGACTATAGGTGGAGGTAAAGAGGTATGTGACTGCAGGTGGAGGTATAGAGGTATGGGACTGTAGGTGGAGGTAAAGAGGTATGTGACTGTAGGTGGAGGTATAGAGGTCAACATCACATCAACTACAAGACCATGGTGCTACAGAACCTACAGAGCAGCAAGAGGACCTGTCCCTCCCTACCTACAGAACAGCCAGAGGACCTGTCCCTCCCTACCTACAGAGCAGCAAGAGGACCTGTCCCTCCCTACCTACAGAACAGCCAGAGGACCTGTCCCTCCCTACCTACAGAACAGCAAGAGGACCTGTCCCTGCCTACCTACAGAACAGCCAGAGGACCTGTCCCTCCCTACCTACAGAACAGCCAGAGGACCTGTCCCTCCCTACCTACAGAACAGCAAGAGGACCTGTCCCTCCCTACCTACAGAGCAGCCAGAGGACCTGTCCCTCCCTACCTACAGAACAGCAAGAGGACCTGTCCCTCCCTACCTACAGAGCAGCCAGAGGACCTGTCCCTCCCTACCTACAGAACAGCCAGAGGACCTGTCCCTCCCTACCTACAGAGCAGCAAGAGGACCTGTCCCTCCCTACCTATAGAACAGCAAGAGGACCTGTCCCTCCCTACCTACAGAACAGCAAGAGGACCTGTCCCTCCCTACCTACAGAACAGCAAGAGGACCTGTCCCTCCCTACCTACAGAACAGCAAGAGGACCTGTCCCTCCCTACCTACAGAACAGCAAGAGGACCTGTCCCTGCCTACCTACAGAACAGCCAGAGGACCTGTCCCTCCCTACCTACAGAACAGCCAGAGGACCTGTCCCTCCCTACCTACTGAGCAGATAGAGGACCTGTCCCTCCCTACCTACAGAACAGCATTGAGGACCTGTCCCTCCCTACCTACAGAACAGCAAGAGGACCTGTCCCTCCCTACCTACAGAACAGCAAGAGGACCTGTCCCTGCCTACCTACAGAACAGCCAGAGGACCTGTCCCTCCCTACCTACAGAACAGCCAGAGGACCTGTCCCTCCCTACCTACAGAACAGCAAGAGGACCTGTCCCTCCCTACCTACAGAACAGCCAGAGGACCTGTCCCTCCCTACCTACAGAACAGCCAGAGGACCTGTCCCTCCCTACCTACAGAGCAGCAATAGGACCTGTCCCTCCCTACCTACAGAACAGCAAGAGGACCTGTCCCTGCCTACCTACAGAACAGCAAGAGGACCTGTCCCTCCCTACCCACAGAACAGCAAGAGGACCTGTCCCTCCCTACCTACAGAACAGCAAGAGGACCTGTCCCTCCCTACCTACAGAACAGCAAGAGGACCTGTCCCTGCCTACCTACAGAACAGCCAGAGGACCTGTCCCACCCTACCTACAGAACAGCAAGAGGACCTGTCCCTCCCTACCTACAGAACAGCCAGAGGACCTGTCCCTCCCTACCTACAGAACAGCAAGAGGACCTGTCCCTCCCTACCTACAGAACAGCCAGAGGACCTGTCCCTCCCTACCTACAGAACAGCAAAAGGACCTGTCCCTCCCTATTTACAGAACAGCAAGAGGACCTGACCCTCCCTACCTACAGAACAGCCAGAGGACCTGTCCCTCCCTACCTACAGAACAGCCAGAGGACCTGTCCCTCCCTACCTACAGAACAGCCAGAGGACCTGTCCCTCCCTACCTACAGAACAGCAAGAGGACCTGTCCCTCCCTACCTACAGAACAGCCAGAGGACCTGTCCCTGCCTACCTACAGAACAGCCAGAGGACCTGTCCCTCCCTACCTACAGAGCAGCAAGAGGACCTGTCCCTCCCTACCTACAGAACAGCCAGAGGACCTGTCCCTCCCTACCTACAGAACAGCCAGAGGACCTGTCCCTCCCTACCTACAGAGCAACAAGAGGACCTGTCCCTCCCTACCTACAGAACAGCCAGAGGACCTGTCCCTCCCTACCTACAGAGCAACAAGAGGACCTGTCCCTCCCTACTTACAGAACAGCAAGAGGACCTGTCCCTCCCTACCTACAGAGCAGCAAGAGGACCTGTCCCTCCCTACCTACAGAACAGCCAGAGGACCTGTCCCTGCCTACCTACAGAACAGCCAGAGGACCTGTCCCTGCCTACCTACAGAACAGCCAGAGGACCTGTCCCTCCCTACCTACAGAGCAGCAAGAGGACCTGTCCCTGCCTACCTACAGAACAGCCAGAGGACCTGTCCCTCCCTACCTACAGAACAGCAAGAGGACCTGTCCCTCCCTACCTACAGAGCAACAAGAGGACCTGTCCCTCCCTACCTACAGAACAGCCAGAGGACCTGTCCCTCCCTACCTACAGAACAGCAAGAGGACCTGTCCCTCCCTACCTACAGAACAGCAAGAGGACCTGTCCCTCCCTACCTACAGAGCAGCAAGAGGACCTGTCCCTCCCTACCTACAGAACAGCAAGAGGACCTGTCCCTCCCTACCTACAGAGCAACAAGAGGACCTGTCCCTCCCTACCTACAGAACAGCCAGAGGACCTGTCCCTCCCTACCTACAGAACAGCAAGAGGACCTGTCCCTCCCTACCTACAGAACAGCAAGAGGACCTGTCCCTCCCTACCTACAGAACAGCAGGAGGACCTGTCCCTCCCTACCTACAGAGCAGCAAGAGGACCTGTCCCTCCCTACCTACAGAACAGCCAGAGGACCTGACCCTCCCTACCTACACAACTGCCAGAGGTCCTGTCCCTCCCTACCTACAGAACAGCAAGAGGACCTGACCCTCCCTATCTACAGAGCAACAAGAGGACCTGTCCCTCCCTACTTACAGAACAGCAAGAGGACCTGTCCCTCCCTACCTACAGAACAGCAAGAGGACCTGTCCCTCCCTACCTACAGAACAGCCAGAGGACCTGTCCCTCCCTACCTACAGAACAGCCAGAGGACCTGTCCCTCCCTACCTACAGAACAGCCAGAGGACCTGTCCCTCCCTACCTACAGAACAGCCAGAGGACCTGTCCCTCCCTACCTACAGAACAGCCAGAGGACCTGTCCCTCCCTACCTACAGAACAGCCAGAGGACCTGTCCCTCCCTACCTACAGAACAGCCAGAGGACCTGTCCCTCCCTACCTACAGAACAGCCAGAGGACCTGTCCCTCCCTACCTACAGAACAGCCAGAGGACCTGTCCCTCCCTACCTACAGAACAGCAAGAGGACCTGTCCCTCCCTACCTACAGAACAGCCAGAGGACCTGTCCCTCCCTACCTACAGAACAGCCAGAGGACCTGTCCCTCCCTACCTACAGAACAGCCAGAGGACCTGTCCCTCCCTACCTACAGAACAGCAAGAGGACCTGTCCCTCCCTACCTACAGAACAGCCAGAGGACCTGTCCCTCCCTACCTACAGAGCAGCAAGAGGACCTGTCCCTCCCTACCTATAGAACAGCAAGAGGACCTGTCCCTCCCTACCTACAGAACAGCAAGAGGACCTGTCCCTCCCTACCTACAGAACAGCCAGAGGACCTGTCCCTCCCTACCTACAGAACAGCCAGAGGACCTGTCCCTCCCCCTCATCTTTACTAGCTTCTTTATTAAGGAAACATGTACTGACTATGACTGTGATATGTGGTTGTCTCACCTAGCTGTGTGTAGATGAATGTACTGACTGGAAGTCTCTCTGAACAAGAGCGTCTGATAAATGACTAACATGTAAAACAATTTAACTATCTTGATCAGTGTCTGTTTCTCTGGTTATAATACCTGTCTGTCTGTCTCTTCTCTTTCTCTGGTTCTAATACCTGTCTGTCTCTCTTCTCCTTCTCTGGTTCTAATACCTGTCTGTCTGTCTCTCTTCTCCTTCTCTGGTTCTAATACCTGTCTGTCTGTCTCTCTTCTCCTTCTCTGGTTCTAATACCTGTCTGTCTCTTCTCTTTCTCTGGTTCTAATACCTGTCTGTCTGTCTCTCTTCTCCTTCTCTGGTTCTAATACCTGTCTGTCTGTCTGTCTCTCTTCTCCTTCTCTGGTTCTAATACCTGTCTGTCTGTCTCTCTTCTCCTTCTCTGGTTCTAATACCTGTCTGTCTCTCTTCTCCTTCTCTGGTTCTAATACCTGTCTGTCTGTCTCTCTTCTCCTTCTCTGGTTCTAATACCTGTCTGTCTGTCTCTCTTCTCCTTCTCTGGTTATAATACCTGTCTGTCTGTCTCTTCTCTTTCTCTGGTTCTAATACCTGTCTGTCTGTCTCTCTTCTCCTTCTCTGGTTCTAATACCTGTCTGTCTCTCTTCTCCTTCTCTGGTTCTAATACCTGTCTGTCTGTCTCTCTTCTCCTTCTCTGGTTCTAATACCTGTCTGTCTCTCTTCTCCTTCTCTGGTTCTAATACCTGTCTGTCTGTCTCTCTTCTCCTTCTCTGGTTCTAATACCTGTCTGTCTCTCTTCTCCTTCTCTGGTTCTAATACCTGTCTGTCTGTCTCTCTTCTCTTTCTCAGGTTATAATACCTGTCTGTCTGTCTCTTCTCTTTCTCTGGTTCTAATACCTGTCTGTCTGTCTCTCTTCTCCTTCTCTGGTTCTAATACCTGTCTGTCTCTCTTCTCCTTCTCTGGTTCTAATACCTGTCTGTCTGTCTCTCTTCTCCTTCTCTGGTTCTAATACCTGTCTGTCTCTCTTCTCCTTCTCTGGTTCTAATACCTGTCTGTCTCTCTTCTCCTTCTCTGGTTCTAATACCTGTCTGTCTGTCTCTCTTCTCCTTCTCTGGTTCTAATACCTGTCTGTCTGTCTCTCTTCTCCTTCTCTGGTTCTAATACCTGTCTGTCTGTCTCTCTTCTCCTTCTCTGGTTCTAATACCTGTCTGTCTGTCTCTCTTCTCCTTCTCTGGTTCTAATACCTGTCTGTCTGTCTCTCTTCTCTTTCTCAGGTTATAATACCTGTCTGTCTGTCTCTTCTCTTTCTCTGGTTCTAATACCTGTCTGTCTGTCTCTCTTCTCCTTCTCTGGTTCTAATACCTGTCTGTCTCTCTTCTCCTTCTCTGGTTCTAATACCTGTCTGTCTCTCTTCTCCTTCTCTGGTTCTAATACCTGTCTGTCTGTCTCTCTTCTCCTTCTCTGGTTCTAATACCTGTCTGTCTGTCTCTTCTCTTTCTCTGGTTCTAATACCTGTCTGTCTGTCTCTCTTCTCCTTCTCTGGTTCTAATACCTGTCTGTCTCTCTTCTCCTTCTCTGGTTCTAATACCTGTCTGTCTGTCTCTCTTCTCCTTCTCTGGTTCTAATACCTGTCTGTCTGTCTCTCTTCTCCTTATCTGGTTCTAATACCTGTCTGTCTCTCTTCTCCTTCTCTGGTTCTAATACCTGTCTGTCTGTCTCTCTTCTCCTTCTCTGGTTCTGATACCTGTCTGTCTGTCTCTCTTCTCCTTCTCTGGTTCTAATACCTGTCTGTCTCTCTTCTCCTTCTCTGGTTCTAATACCTGTCTGTCTGTCTCTCTTCTCCTTCTCTGGTTCTAATTCCTGTCTGTCTCTCTTCTCCTTCTCTGGTTCTAATACCTGTCTGTCTGTCTCTCTTCTCCTTCTCTGGTTCTAATACCTGTCTGTCTGTCTCTCTTCTTCTTTTCTGGTTCTAATACCTGTCTGTCTGTCTCTCTTCTCCTTCTCTGGTTCTAATACCTGTCTGTCTGTCTGTCTCTCTTCTCCTTCTCTGGTTCTAATACCTGTCTGTCTCTCTTCTCCTTCTCTGGTTCTAATACCTGTCTGTCTGTCTCTCTTCTCCTTCTCTGGTTCTAATACCTGTCTGTCTGTCTCTCTTCTCCTTCTCTGGTTCTAATACCTGTCTGTCTGTCTCTCTTCTCCTTCTCTGGTTCTAATACCTGTCTGTCTGTCTCTTCTCTTTCTCTGGTTCTAATACCTGTCTGTCTGTCTCTCTTCTCCTTCTCTGGTTCTAATACCTGTCTGTCTCTCTTCTCCTTCTCTGGTTCTAATACCTGTCTGTCTCTCTTCTCCTTCTCTGGTTCTAATACCTGTCTGTCTGTCTCTCTTCTCTTTCTCTGGTTCTAATACCTGTCTGTCTGTCTCTCTTCTCCTTCTCTGGTTCTAATACCTGTCTGTCTGTCTCTCTTCTCCTTCTCTGGTTCTAATACCTGTCTGTCTGTCTCTTCTCCTTCTCTGGTTCTAATACCTGTCTGTCTGTCTCTCTTCTCCTTCTCTGGTTCTAATACCTGTCTGTCTGTCTCTTCTCTTTCTCTGGTTCTAATACCTGTCTGTCTGTCTCTCTTCTCCTTCTCTGGTTCTAATACCTGTCTGTCTGTCTGTCTCTCTTCTCCTTCTCTGGTTCTAATACCTGTCTGTCTGTCTCTCTTCTCCTTCTCTGGTTCTAATACCTGTCTGTCTCTCTTCTCCTTCTCTGGTTCTAATACCTGTCTGTCTGTCTCTCTTCTCCTTCTCTGGTTCTAATACCTGTCTGTCTGTCTCTCTTCTCCTTCTCTGGTTATAATACCTGTCTGTCTGTCTCTTCTCTTTCTCTGGTTCTAATACCTGTCTGTCTGTCTCTCTTCTCCTTCTCTGGTTCTAATACCTGTCTGTCTCTCTTCTCCTTCTCTGGTTCTAATACCTGTCTGTCTGTCTCTCTTCTCCTTCTCTGGTTCTAATACCTGTCTGTCTGTCTCTCTTCTCCTTTTCTGGTTCTAATACCTGTCTGTCTGTCTCTCTTCTCCTTCTCTGGTTCTAATACCTGTCTGTCTGTCTGTCTCTCTTCTCCTTCTCTGGTTCTAATACTTGTCTGTCTGTCTCTCTTCTCCTTCTCTGGTTCTAATACCTGTCTGTCTCTCTTCTCCTTCTCTGGTTCTAATACCTGTCTGTCTGTCTCTCTTCTCCTTCTCTGGTTCTAATACCTGTCTGTCTGTCTGTCTCTCTTCTCCTTCTCTGGTTCTAATACCTGTCTGTCTCTCTTCTCCTTCTCTGGTTCTAATACCTGTCTGTCTGTCTCTCTTCTCCTTCTCTGGTTCTAATACCTGTCTGTCTGTCTCTCTTCTCCTTCTCTGGTTCTAATACCTGTCTGTCTGTCTCTCTTCTCCTTCTCTGGTTCTAATACCTGTCTGTCTGTCTCTTCTCTTTCTCTGGTTCTAATACCTGTCTGTCTGTCTCTCTTCTCCTTCTCTGGTTCTAATACCTGTCTGTCTGTCTCTTCTCTTTCTCTGGTTCTAATACCTGTCTGTCTGTCTCTCTTCTCCTTCTCTGGTTCTAATACCTGTCTGTCTGTCTGTCTCTCTTCTCCTTCTCTGGTTCTAATACCTGTCTGTCTGTCTCTCTTCTCTTTCTCTGGTTCTAATACCTGTCTGTCTGTCTCTCTTCTCCTTCTCTGGTTCTAATACCTGTCTGTCTCTCTTCTCCTTCTCTGGTTCTAATACCTGTCTGTCTGTCTCTCTTCTCCTTCTCTGGTTCTAATACCTGTCTGTCTCTCTTCTCCTTCTCTGGTTCTAATACCTGTCTGTCTGTCTCTCTTCTCTTTCTCTGGTTCTAATACCTGTCTGTCTGTCTCTCTTCTCCTTCTCTGGTTCTAATACCTGTCTGTCTGTCTCTCTTCTCCTTCTCTGGTTCTAATACCTGTCTGTCTGTCTCTCTTCTCCTTCTCTGGTTCTAATACCTGTCTGTCTGTCTCTCTTCTCCTTCTCTGGTTCTAATACCTGTCTGTCTGTCTCTTCTCTTTCTCTGGTTCTAATACCTGTCTGTCTGTCTCTCTTCTCCTTCTCTGGTTCTAATACCTGTCTGTCTGTCTGTCTCTCTTCTCCTTCTCTGGTTCTAATACCTGTCTGTCTGTCTCTCTTCTCTTTCTCTGGTTCTAATACCTGTCTGTCTGTCTCTCTTCTCCTTCTCTGGTTCTAATACCTGTCTGTCTCTCTTCTCCTTCTCTGGTTCTAATACCTGTCTGTCTGTCTCTCTTCTCCTTCTCTGGTTCTAATACCTGTCTGTCTCTCTTCTCCTTCTCTGGTTCTAATACCTGTCTGTCTGTCTCTCTTCTCTTTCTCTGGTTCTAATACCTGTCTGTCTGTCTCTCTTCTCCTTCTCTGGTTCTAATACCTGTCTGTCTCTCTTCTCCTTCTCTGGTTCTAATACCTGTCTGTCTCTCTTCTCCTTCTCTGGTTCTAATACCTGTCTGTCTGTCTCTCTTCTCCTTCTCTGGTTCTAATACCTGTCTGTCTCTCTTCTCCTTCTCTGGTTCTAATACCTGTCTGTCTGTCTCTCTTCTCCTTCTCTGGTTCTAATACCTGTCTGTCTCTCTTCTCCTTCTCTGGTTCTAATACCTGTCTGTCTGTCTCTCTTCTCCTTCTCTGGTTCTAATACCTGTCTGTCTGTCTCTCTTCTCCTTCTCTGGTTCTAATACCTGTCTGTCTCTCTTCTCCTTCTCTGGTTCTAATACCTGTCTGTCTGTCTCTCTTCTCCTTCTCTGGTTCTAATACCTGTCTGTCTGTCTCTCTTCTCCTTATCTGGTTCTAATACCTGTCTGTCTCTCTTCTCCTTCTCTGGTTCTAATACCTGTCTGTCTGTCTCTCTTCTCCTTCTCTGGTTCTGATACCTGTCTGTCTGTCTCTCTTCTCCTTCTCTGGTTGTAATACCTGTCTGTCTCTCTTCTCCTTCTCTGGTTCTAATACCTGTCTGTCTGTCTCTCTTCTCCTTCTCTGGTTCTAATTCCTGTCTGTCTCTCTTCTCCTTCTCTGGTTCTAATACCTGTCTGTCTGTCTCTCTTCTCCTTCTCTGGTTCTAATACCTGTCTGTCTGTCTCTCTTCTCCTTTTCTGGTTCTAATACCTGTCTGTCTGTCTCTCTTCTCCTTCTCTGGTTCTAATACCTGTCTGTCTGTCTGTCTCTCTTCTCCTTCTCTGGTTCTAATACCTGTCTGTCTCTCTTCTCCTTCTCTGGTTCTAATACCTGTCTGTCTGTCTCTCTTCTCCTTCTCTGGTTCTAATACCTGTCTGTCTGTCTCTCTTCTCCTTCTCTGGTTCTAATACCTGTCTGTCTGTCTCTCTTCTCCTTCTCTGGTTCTAATACCTGTCTGTCTGTCTCTTCTCTTTCTCTGGTTCTAATACCTGTCTGTCTGTCTCTCTTCTCCTTCTCTGGTTCTAATACCTGTCTGTCTCTCTTCTCCTTCTCTGGTTCTAATACCTGTCTGTCTCTCTTCTCCTTCTCTGGTTCTAATACCTGTCTGTCTGTCTCTCTTCTCTTTCTCTGGTTCTAATACCTGTCTGTCTGTCTCTCTTCTCCTTCTCTGGTTCTAATACCTGTCTGTCTGTCTCTCTTCTCCTTCTCTGGTTCTAATACCTGTCTGTCTGTCTCTCTTCTCCTTCTCTGGTTCTAATACCTGTCTGTCTGTCTCTCTTCTCTTTCTCTGGTTCTAATATGTGTCTGTCTGTCTCTCTTCTCCTTCTCTGGTTCTAATACCTGTCTGTCTGTCTCTCTTCTCCTTCTCTGGTTCTAATACCTGTCTGTCTGTCTCTCTTCTCCTTCTCTGGTTCTAATACCTGTCTGTCTGTCTCTCTTCTCCTTTTCTGGTTCTAATACCTGTCTGTCTCTCTTCTCCTTCTCTGGTTCTAATACCTGTCTGTCTCTCTTCTCCTTCTCTGGTTCTAATACCTGTCTGTCTGTCTCTCTTCTCCTTCTCTGGTTCTAATACCTGTCTGTCTGTCTCTCTTCTCCTTCTCTGGTTCTAATACCTGTCTGTCTGTCTCTCTTCTCCTTCTCTGGTTCTAATACCTGTCTGTCTCTCTTCTCCTCCTCTGGTTCTAATACCTGTCTGTCTCTCTTCTCCCCAGGTGATGGTTCGTCGCTGGACGGCCAGGGAGGGTCAGGTGAGAAGATCAAGCGTCGTGTCAAGACACCGTACTCGCTGAAGAGGTGGCGCCCCACCACCTGGGTGGTCTCCACGGATACGCGGGTCGGAGAGGTAAACAACAACGGAACCTGTCGCTCCAAGTCCTCCACTGCCGTCTACCTGGTAGGGGGTGGGACTACCACTGCTACCGCCACCGTGACCTCTGACCCCTGTGACCCCGGCATGACCTGCCTGTGAACCCTGACCCCTAGAGGAGGGTGTGATAACGGGTGGGCGGTGTGTTGCAGAAACGCCAGCTGCCTGGTTGCCAACTACACCCAGCTGGCTACTTACCTTTACGTGGCCGGCTACTTCAGTGACTTTAACCAATAGGGACGCATCAGATGCCACCAAATGGGACTTTATTTTTTAGGGCAGAATGTGTTGCCCGTAACCTCCCACACCTCCATAGCTGGCAACTTTTTTTCATTTACGCTGGCTACATTCGATTTGTCGGGAACACATTGAGGAGGGCGTGGCCTCCTTATGGCTACGCCTGTGTCCGCAATGACACCCTATTCCCTGTGTATTGCACTACTTTCGACCAGAGCCGATGTGGTCGATAGGGTAGTGCGTCTGTTGTGAAATAGGGTGTCGTTTTAGACCTGTATGGCAGCATGCTCTGGTTTCCCTGGTTTCCCTGGTTTCCATGGTTTCCCTGGTTTCCCTGGTTTCCATGGTTTCCATGGTTTCCCTGGTTTCCATGGTTTCCCTGGTTTCCGTGGTTTCCGTGGTTTCCTGGTTCGAATTCCGTCAGAAGGAGAAGAAACGATGTGACTGCACGAGAATCAATTGTCAAGAAAGAAGCACTTATAAATTATGATATTCATTTTCTTCTCAACTTTTTCTTTACTTTGTAGAACTTTAAAACAAAATATATCTATGCAGCAACATTGGCTTCAATTGCTTCCATTATAAATGCTGTTCCACATAAATCATTGTATGATTGTACGTATTTGCTGTTTTGAATTTAAAAAAAATAAAATAAAAAAATAAAATAAAATGTGCACTTAAAAAAAGAAAAGTGATGTCAATCATCTAGTGACCATGGTAACGACTGGTCTAAAAGAAACATGAAGAGAAAAGACTGATCAAGCAAGAGCAGCGGGTCTTTAAGACTGGGTTAGATGCTCGTTGGTTTCCAGTCGTGTTTATGCGTAGTACATTCAGTAATGTTTATATTTTGTATTATTTAACGAGCGGCAAAGTCGGTTTCAGAACAAAGTGTTATTTACAGTGACGGTCTGTACCGGGCCAAACCCGGACGACGCTGGGCCAATTGTGCGCCGCCCTATGGGACTCCCGATCACGGCCAGATGTGATACAGCCTGGATTCGAACCAGGGACTGTAGTGCACTGAGATGCAGTGCCTTAAAGCCGCTGCGCCACTCGGGAGCCCCCCTTTTTATGCTTAGTACATTCAATAATGTTTATGTATTCGTTTTAACATCAATCTGTATATCCTACGTTTGTCCATCACGTGTTTAATTGTCCTATAGGCTTTAGCGTTTAAAGAGCTTTTTTAAACCATTCTGAATTATGTTGTATTCTTTGTTACTTCTGTTGTTATTATGACATTGTAAACAGTCCACTTATTATTATCATTAGCAGTCGCTGTCCTGCTCTCTGTCCCACTGTCCTCACATGTCCCTGAATGAGATATCTGTCTATAAGGACATTAGAGGTATCTGCAGCTGTCTATAAGGACATGAGGTATCTGCAGCTGTCTATAAGGACATGGGGTATCTGCAGCTGTCTATAAGGACATGAGGTATCTGCAGCTGTCTATAAGGACATTAGAGGTATCTGCAGCTGTCTATAAGGACATGAGATATCTGCAGCTGTCTATAAGGACATGAGATATCTGCAGCTGTCTAC
Organism: Salvelinus fontinalis; assembly: GCF_029448725.1. Classification (NCBI taxonomy): domain Eukaryota; kingdom Metazoa; phylum Chordata; class Actinopteri; order Salmoniformes; family Salmonidae; genus Salvelinus; species Salvelinus fontinalis. The sequence goes on along the minus strand of NC_074683.1, from coordinate 50,435,429 downwards.
AAGTACATTAGAGGTATCTGCAGCTGTCTATAAGGACATGAGGTATCTGCAGCTGTCTATAAGGACATGAGATATCTGCAGCTGTCTACAAGTACATTAGAGGTATCTGCAGCTGTCTACAAGTACATTAGAGGTATCTGCAGCTGTCTATAAGGACATGAGGTATCTGCAGCTGTCTATAAGGACTTTAGAGATATCTGCAGCTGTCTATAAGGACATTAGAGATATCTGCAGCTGTCTACAAGTACATTAGAGGTATCTGCAGCTGTCTATAAGGACATTAGAGGTATCTGCAGCTGTCTATAAGGACATTAGAGGTATCTGCAGCTGTCTATAAGGACATGAGGTATCTGCAGCTGTCTATAAGGACATGAGGTATCTGCAGCTGTCTATAAGGACATGAGGTATCTGCAGCTGTCTATAAGGACATGGGGTATCTGCAGCTGTCTATAAGGACATTAGAGGTATCTGCAGCTGTCTATAAGGACATGAGGTATCTGCAGCTGTCTATAAGGACATGGGGTATCTGCAGCTGTCTATAAGGACATTAGAGGTATCTGCAGCTGTCTATAAGGACATGAGGTATCTGCAGCTGTCTATAAGGACATGGGGTATCTGCAGCTGTCTATAAGGACATGAGGTATCTGCAGCTGTCTATAAGGACATTAGAGGTATCTGCAGCTGTCTATAAGGACATGAGGTATCTGCAGCTGTCTATAAGGACATGAGGTATCTGCAGCTGTCTATAAGGACATGAGGTATCTGCAGCTGTCTATAAGGACATGAGATATCTGCAGCTGTCTATAAGGACATGAGGTATCTGCAGCTGTCTATAAGGACATTAGAGGTATCTGCAGCTGTCTATAAGGACATGAGGTATCTGCAGCTGTCTATAAGGACATGAGGTATCTGCAGCTGTCTATAAGGACATTAGAGGTATCTGCAGCTGTCTATAAGGACATGAGGTATCTGCAGCTGTCTATAAGGACATGGGGTATCTGCAGCTGTCTATAAGGACATGAGGTATCTGCAGCTGTCTATAAGGACATGAGGTATCTGCAGCTGTCTATAAGGACATGAGATATCTGCAGCTGTCTATAAGGACATGAGATATCTGCAGCTGTCTACAAGTACATTAGAGGTATCTGCAGCTGTCTATAAGGACATGAGGTATCTGCAGCTGTCTATAAGGACATGAGATATCTGCAGCTGTCTACAAGTACATTAGAGGTATCTGCAGCTGTCTACAAGTACATTAGAGGTATCTGCAGCTGTCTATAAGGACATGAGGTATCTGCAGCTGTCTATAAGGACTTTAGAGATATCTGCAGCTGTCTATAAGGACATTAGAGATATCTGCAGCTGTCTACAAGTACATTAGAGGTATCTGCAGCTGTCTATAAGGACATTAGAGGTATCTGCAGCTGTCTATAAGGACATTAGAGGTATCTGCAGCTGTCTATAAGGACATGAGGTATCTGCAGCTGTCTATAAGGACATGAGGTATCTGCAGCTGTCTATAAGGACATGAGGTATCTGCAGCTGTCTATAAGGACATGGGGTATCTGCAGCTGTCTATAAGGACATTAGAGGTATCTGCAGCTGTCTATAAGGACATGAGGTATCTGCAGCTGTCTATAAGGACATGGGGTATCTGCAGCTGTCTATAAGGACATTAGAGGTATCTGCAGCTGTCTATAAGGACATGAGGTATCTGCAGCTGTCTATAAGGACATGGGGTATCTGCAGCTGTCTATAAGGACATGAGGTATCTGCAGCTGTCTATAAGGACATTAGAGGTATCTGCAGCTGTCTATAAGGACATGAGGTATCTGCAGCTGTCTATAAGGACATGAGGTATCTGCAGCTGTCTATAAGGACATTAGAGGTATCTGCAGCTGTCTATAAGGACATGAGGTATCTGCAGCTGTCTATAAGGACATGGGGTATCTGCAGCTGTCTATAAGGACATGGGGTATCTGCAGCTGTCTATAAGGACATGGGGTATCTGCAGCTGTCTATAAGTACATGAGGTATCTGCAGCTGTCAATAAGGACATGAGGTATCTGCAGCTGTCTATAAGGACATGAGGTATCTGCAGCTGTCTATAAGGACATGGGGTATCTGCAGCTGTCTATAAGGACATGAGGTATCTGAAGCTGTCTATAAGGACATTAGCGATATCTGAAGCTGTCTATAAGGACATGAGGTATCTGCAGCTGTCTATAAGGACATGAGGTATCTGCAGCTGTCTATAAGGACATGAGGTATCTGCAGCTGTCTATAAGGACATGAGGTATCTGCAGCTGTCTATAAGGACATGAGGTATCTGCAGCTGTCTATAAGGACATGGGGTATCTGCAGCTGTCTATAAGTACATGAGGTATCTGCAGCTGTCTATAAGGACATGGGATTTTGTTCTGTCTACTCCGACTGACCGCTGAACTCCTCTTCAGAAGACCCTCGTGGTTATTCTAAACCTTTCACTGTTCTCTCTCGACCCAGTCAGTCCCCTGCCTAGCTTAATAATAAACCAGGCCACCTCTTGGTATACAGTCTGAATCAAAGCACTGCAAAAAAAAGAACTTGGAAATGTTTCCTTTACAAGCCAGAATGTTGAATAAAATGAACATTTGAACGTCCTTTACCGGGTGTCTGTCCGGTTTGTCCTTCAGCTGGTTGAACTATCCACCATAGTAATATTTATCAGACTTGTTAGAGAGTAGAGAGAGAGAGAGAGAGAGAGAGAGAGTAGACAGAGAGAGAGAGAGAGGGAGAGAGAGAGAGAGAGAGAGAGAGAGAGAGAGAGAGAGTAGGAGAGAGAGAGAGCTGGTAATGCCTTTGAAAGCTCTTGTCACCCGGCGCACGCACACAACCATGTAGACACCGGCAAGACTTGGGTCAGTATGCGCCGCCTGCCGGTACTTCCGTCTTGTGCACGTGCCTTTTGGGTCATGAGCAAAAAGAGAAAAAAAATATGATTTGCCACACGCACCTGTTGTCTACACCTGTTAGTCTACACCTGTTAGTCTACGCCTGCTAGTCTACACCTGTTAGTCTACACCTGTTAGTTTACACCTGTTAGTTTACACCTGTTAGTCTACACCTGTTAGTCTACACCTGCTAGTCTACGCCTGCTAGTCTACACCTGTTAGTCTACACCTGATAGTTTACACCTGTTGGTCTACACCTGTTAGTCTACACCTGTTAGTTTACACCTGTTAGTCTACACCTGTTAGTTTACACCTGTTAGTCTACACCTGTTAGTCTACACCTGTTAGTCTACACCTGCTAGTCTACGCCTGCTAGTCTACACCTGTTAGTCTACACCTGTTAGTTTACACCTGTTAGTCTACACCTGTTAGTCTACACCTGTTAGTTTACACCTGTTAGTTTACACCTGTTAGTCTACACCTGTTAGTCTACACCTGTTAGTCTACACCTGTTAGTCTACACCTGTTAGTTTACGCCTGTTAGTCTACACCTGTTAGTCTACACCTGTTAGTCTACGCCTGCTAGTCTACACCTGTTAGTCTACACCTGTTAGTTTACACCTGTTAGTTTACACCTGTTAGTCTACACCTGTTAGTCTACACCTGCTAGTCTACGCCTGCTAGTCTACACCTGTTAGTCTACACCTGATAGTTTACACCTGTTGGTCTACACCTGTTAGTCTACACCTGTTAGTTTACACCTGTTAGTCTACACCTGTTAGTTTACACCTGTTAGTCTACACCTGTTAGTCTACACCTGTTAGTCTACACCTGCTAGTCTACGCCTGCTAGTCTACACCTGTTAGTCTACACCTGTTAGTTTACACCTGTTAGTCTACACCTGTTAGTCTACACCTGTTAGTTTACACCTGTTAGTTTACACCTGTTAGTCTACACCTGTTAGTCTACACCTGTTAGTCTACACCTGTTAGTCTACACCTGTTAGTTTACGCCTGTTAGTCTACACCTGTTAGTCTACACCTGTTAGTCTACGCCTGTTAGTTTACGCCTGTTAGTCTACGCCTGTTAGTCTACACCTGTTAGTCTACACCTGTTAGTCTACACCTGGTCGACACCTGTTAGTCTACACCTGTTAGTCTACACCTGTTAGTCGACACCTGTTAGTTTACACCTGTTAGTCTACACCTGTTAGTCTACACCTGTTAGTCGACACCTGTTAGTCTACACCTGTTAGTCTACACCTGTTAGTCTACACCTGTTAGTCTACACCTGTTAGTTTACACCTGTTAGTCTACACCTGTTAGTCTACACCTGTTAGTCGACACCTGTTAGTCTACACCTGTTAGTCTACACCTGTTAGTCTACACCTGTTAGTCGACACCTGTTGTCTACACCTGTTAGTCTACACCTGTTAGTCTACACCTGTTAGTCGACACCTGTTAGTCGACACCTGTTAGTCGACACCTGTTAGTCGACACCTGTTAGTCGACACCTGTTAGTCTACACCTGTTAGTCTACACCTGTTAGTCGACACCTGTTAGTCTACACCTGTTAGTCTATACCTGTTAGTCGACACCTGTTAGTCGACACCTGTTAGTCTACACCTGTTAGTCTACACCTGTTAGTCTACACCTGTTAGTCTATACCTGTTGGTCTACACCTGTTAGTCTACACCTGTTAGTCTACACCTGTTAGTCGACACCTGTTAGTCGACACCTGTTAGTCTACACCTGTTAGTCTACACCTGTTAGTCGACACCTGTTAGTCTACACCTGTTAGTCTACACCTGTTAGTCTATACCTGTTAGTCTATACCTGTTAGTCTACACCTGTTAGTCTACACCTGTTAGTCTACACCTGTTGTACACAGATTGATTTGATAACTGTGGATATTTTGTCTTAAATTTAAACCAGCTGAAGGACCAATCCTACGGACAATCGGCAGAGTAAGTTCAAATATAATTGTGTTAAACATTTGTGACTCACAAAGGATGTTTAGTTTTTTTTTTCTTATGTAAATGTGCGTAGCTATGCTGTACATAGACAGTCAGTCCTCTACTCTATAGTCACCATGCTCTAGTCTAGACCACTAGAGGAGTGTAAACAGACAGTCCTCTACTCTATAGTCACCATGCTCTAGTCTAGACTACTAGAGGAGGGTTAACAGACAGTCCTCTACTCTATAGTCACCATGCTCTAGTCTAGTCTACTAGAGGAGGGTTAACAGACAGTCAGTCCTCTACTCTATAGTCACCATGCTCTAGTCTAGACTACTAGAGGAGTGTAAACAGTCAGTCCTCTACTCTATAGTCACCATGCTCTAGTCTAGACCACTAGAGGAGGGTTAACAGTCAGTCCTCTACTCTATAGTCACCATGCTCTAGTCTAGACTACTAGAGGAGGGTTAACAGACAGTCAGTCCTCTACTCTATAGTCACCATGCTCTAGTCTAGACTACTAGAGGAGGTTTAACAGACAGTCCTCTACTCTATAGTCACCATGCTCTAGTCTAGACTACTAGAGGAGGGTTAACAGACAGTCCTCTACTCTATAGTCACCATGCTCTAGTCTAGACTACTAGAGGAGGGTTAACAGACAGTCCTCTACCCTATAGTCACCATGCTCTAGTCAAGACTACTAGAGGAGGGTTAACAGACAGTCCTTTACTCTATAGTCACCATGCTCTAGTCTAGTCTACTAGAGGAGGGTTAACAGACAGTCAGTCCTTTACTCTATAGTCACCATGCTCTAGTCTAGACTACTAGAGGAGGGTTAACAGACAGTCCTCTACTCTATAGTCACCATGCTCTAGTCTAGACTACTAGAGGAGGGTTAACAGACAGTCAGTCCTCTACTCTATAGTCACCATGCTCTAGTCTAGTCTGCTAGAGGAGGGTTAACAGACAGTCCTCTACTCTATAGTCACCATGCTCTAGTCTAGACTACTAGAGGAGGGTTAACAGACAGTCCTCTACTCTATAGTCACCATGCTCTAGTCTAGACCACTAGAGGAGGGTTAACAGACAGTCAGTCCTCTACTCTATAGTCACCATGCTCTAGTCTAGACTACTAGAGGAGGGTTAACAGACAGTCCTTTACTCTATAGTCACCATGCTCTAGTCTAGTCTACTAGAGGAGGGTTAACAGACAGTCCTCTACTCTATAGTCACCATGCTCTAGTCTAGACTACTAGAGGAGGGTTAACAGACAGTCCTCTACTCTATAGTCACCATGCTCTAGTCTAGACTACTAGAGGAGGGTTAACAGACAGTCCTTTACTCTATAGTCACCATGCTCTAGTCTAGACTACTAGAGGAGGGTTAACAGACAGTCCTCTACTCTATAGTCACCATGCTCTAGTCTAGACTACTAGAGGAGGGTTAACAGTCAGTCCTCTACTCTATAGTCACCATGCTCTAGTCTAGACTACTAGAGGAGGGTTAACAGACAGTCCTCTACTCTATAGTCACCATGCTCTAGTCTAGACTACTAGAGGAGGGTTAACAGACAGTCCTCTACTCTATAGTCACCATGCTCTAGTCTAGTCTACTAGAGGAGTGTAAACAGACAGTCCTCTACTCTATAGTCACCATGCTATAGTCTAGACTACTAGAGGAGGGTTAACAGTCAGTCCTCTACTCTATAGTCACCATGCTCTAGTCTAGACTACTAGAGGAGGTTTAACAGACAGTCCTCTACTCTATAGTCACCATGCTCTAGTCTAGACTACTAGAGGAGGGTTAACAGTCAGTCCTCTACTCTATAGTCACCATGCTCTACTCTAGACTACTAGAGGAGGTTTAACAGACAGTCCTCTACTCTATAGTCACCATGCTCTAGTCTAGACTACTAGAGGAGGGTTAACAGACAGTCCTCTACTCTATAGTCACCATGCTCTAGTCTAGACTACTAGAGGAGGTTTAACAGACAGACAGTCCTCTACTCTATAGTCACCATGCTCTAGTCTAGACTACTAGAGGAGGGTTAACAGACAGTCAGTCCTCTACCCTATAGTCACCATGCTCTAGTCTAGACTACTAGAGGAGGGTTAACAGTCAGTCCTCTACTCTATAGTCACCATGCTCTAGTCTAGACTACTAGAGGAGGGTTAACAGTCAGTCAGTCCTCTACTCTATAGTCACCATGCTCTAGTCTAGACTACTAGAGGAGGGTTAACAGACAGTCAGTCCTCTACTCTATAGTCACCATGCTCTAGTCTAGACTACTAGAGGAGGGTTAACAGACAGACAGTCCTCTACTCTATAGTCACCATGCTCTAGTCTAGACTACTAGAGGAGGGTTAACAGACAGTCCTCTACTCTATAGTCACCATGCTCTAGTCTAGACTACTAGAGGAGGGTTAACAGACAGTCAGTCCTCTACTCTATAGTCACCATGCTCTAGTCTAGACTACTAGAGGAGGGTTAACAGACAGTCCTCTACTCTATAGTCACCATGCTCTAGTCTAGACTGCTAGAGGAGGGTTAACAGACAGTCAGTCCTCTACTCTATAGTCACCATGCTCTAGTCTAGTCTGCTAGAGGAGGGTTAACAGACAGTCCTCTACTCTATAGTCACCATGCTCTAGTCTAGACTACTAGAGGAGGGTTAACAGACAGTCCTTTACTCTATAGTCACCATGCTCTAGTCTAGTCTACTAGAGGAGGGTTAACAGACAGTCCTCTACTCTATAGTCACCATGCTCTAGTCTAGACTACTAGAGGAGGTTTAACAGTCAGTCCTCTATTCTATAGTCACCATGCTCTAGTCTAGACTACTAGAGGAGGGTTAACAGACAGTCCTCTACTCTATAGTCACCATGCTCTAGTCTAGACTACTAGAGGAGGGTTAACAGACAGTCAGTCCTTTACTCTATAGTCATCATGCTCTAGTCTAGACTACTAGAGGAGGGTTAACAGACAGTCAGTCCTCTACTCTATAGTCACCATGCTCTAGTCTAGTCTACTAGAGGAGGGTTAACAGACAGTCAGTCCTCTACTCTATAGTCACCATGCTCTAGTCTAGTCTACTAGAGGAGGGTTAACAGACAGTCCTCTACTCTATAGTCACCATGCTCTAGTCTAGACTACTAGAGGAGGGTTAACAGACAGTCCTCTACTCTATAGTCACCATGCTCTAGTCTAGACTACTAGAGGAGGGTTAACAGACAGTCCTCTACTCTATAGTCACCATGCTCTAGTCTAGACTACTAGAGGAGGGTTAACAGTCAGTCAGTCCTCTACTCTATAGTCACCATGCTCTAGTCTAGTCTACTAGAGGAGGTTTAACAGACAGTCCTTTACTCTATAGTCACCATGCTCTAGTCTAGACTACTAGAGGAGGTTTAACAGTCAGTCCTCTACTCTATAGTCACCATGCTCTAGTCTAGACTACTAGAGGAGGGTTAACAGTCAGTCAGTCCTCTACTCTATAGTCACCATGCTCTAGTCTAGTCTACTAGAGGAGGTTTAACAGACAGTCCTTTACTCTATAGTCACCATGCTCTAGTCTAGACTACTAGAGGAGGGTTAACAGACAGTCAGTCCTCTACTCTATAGTCACCATGCTCTAGTCTAGACTACTAGAGGAGTGTAAACAGACAGTCCTCTACTCTATAGTCACCATGCTCTAGTCTAGACTACTAGAGGAGGGTTAACAGACAGTCCTCTACTCTATAGTCACCATGCTCTAGTCTAGACTACTAGAGGAGGGTTAACAGACAGTCCTCTACTCTATAGTCACCATGCTCTAGTCTAGACTACTAGAGGAGGTTTAACAGTCAGTCCTCTACTCTATAGTCACCATGCTCTAGTCTAGACTACTAGAGGAGGGTTAACAGTCAGTCCTCTACTCTATAGTCACCATGCTCTAGTCTAGTCTACTAGAGGAGGTTTAACAGTCAGTCCTCTACTCTATAGTCACCATGCTCTAGTCTAGACTACTAGAGGAGGGTTAACAGTCAGTCCTCTACTCTATAGTCACCATGCTCTAGTCTAGACTACTAGAGGAGGGTTAACAGACAGTCCTCTACTCTATAGTCACTATGCTCTAGTCTAGACTACTAGAGGAGGGTTAACAGACAGTCCTCTACTCTATAGTCACTATGCTCTAGTCTAGACTACTAGAGGAGGGTTAACAGACAGTCCTCTACCCTATAGTCACCATGCTCTAGTCTAGTCTACTAGAGGAGGGTTAACAGTCAGTCCTCTACTCTATAGTCACCATGCTCTAGTCTAGACTACTAGAGGAGGGTTAACAGTCAGTCAGTCCTCTACTCTATAGTCACCATGCTCTAGTCTAGACTACTAGAGGAGGGTTAACAGACAGTCCTCTACTCTATAGTCACCATGCTCTAGTCTAGACTACTAGAGGAGGGTTAACAGACAGTCCTCTACTCTATAGTCACCATGCTCTAGTCTAGACTACTAGAGGAGTGTAAACAGACAGTCCTCTACCCTATAGTCACCATGCTCTAGTCTAGAACACTAGAGGAGGGTTAACAGACAGTCAGTCCTCTACTCTATAGTCACCATGCTCTAGTCTAGACTACTAGAGGAGGGTTAACAGACAGTCAGTCCTCTACTCTATAGTCACCATGCTCTAGTCTAGACTACTAGAGGAGGGTTAACAGACAGTCAGTCCTCTACTCTATAGTCACCATGCTCTAGTCTAGACTACTAGAGGAGGGTTAACAGTCAGTCCTCTACTCTATAGTCACCATGCTCTAGTCTAGACTACTAGAGGAGGTTTAACAGTCAGTCCTCTACTCTATAGTCACCATGCTCTTGTCTAGACTACTAGAGGAGGGTTAACAGACAGTCCTCTACTCTATAGTCACCATGCTCTAGTCTAGACTACTAGAGGAGGGTTAACAGACAGTCCTCTACTCTATAGTCACCATGCTCTAGTCTAGACTACTAGAGGAGGGTTAACAGACAGTCAGTCCTCTACTCTATAGTCACCATGCTCTAGTCTAGACCACTAGAGGAGGGTTAACAGACAGTCAGTCCTCTACTCTATAGTCACCATGCTCTAGTCTAGACCACTAGAGGAGGGTTAACAGACAGTCAGTCCTCTACTCTATAGTCACCATGCTCTAGTCTAGACTACTAGAGGAGGGTTAACAGACAGTCCTCTACTCTATAGTCACCATGCTCTAGTCTAGACTACTAGAGGAGGGTTAACAGACAGTCCTCTACTCTATAGTCACCATGCTCTAGTCTAGACTACTAGAGGAGGGTTAACAGACAGTCCTCTACTCTATAGTCACCATGCTCTAGTCTAGACTACTAGAGGAGGGTTAACAGACAGTCCTCTACTCTATAGTCACCATGCTCTAGTCTAGACTACTAGAGGAGTGTTAACAGACAGTCAGTCCTCTACTCTATAGTCACCATGCTCTAGTCTAGACTACTAGAGGAGGGTTAACAGACAGTTTGGACATGTTAGCTGACCAGTGGATGGGGTAACGTCATTCTATCCCAAATTCCATTTCAGCTGAGTTATGAACAGAACTGTAAATCACTACTAATTTATAGCTACGTAAACCTACATGCTACCCACCCACATTCCTGGAACTTATAACATGTAAACTACTCTACAATAAACTGTTAACTTTGGAAAGTTTATCAATCTACCTATTGTTATAAATGTGTTTTTGGTTTGGAGAGGAGAGAGTTCTCTGAATGTTCTATACAAATGTTAAGGTAAACATTCTCCACTTTTCGACGTGTCAGGGTTCTCTTCTCTTGATGTGTCAGGGTTCTCTTGACGTGTCAGGGTTCTCTTGATGGTCAGGGTTCTCTTGACGTGTCAGGGTTCTCCTCTCTTGACGTGTCAGGGTTCTCCTCTCTTGACGTGTCAGGGTTCTCTTCTCTTGACGTGTCAGGGTTCTCCTCTCTTGACGTGTCAGGGTTCTCCTCTCTTGACGTGTCAGGGTTCTCTTCTCTTGACGTGTCAGGGTTCTCCTCTCTTGACGTGTCAGGGTTCTCCTCTCTTGACGTGTCAGGGTTCTCCTCTCTTGATGGTCAGGGTTCTCTTCTCTTGACGTGTCAGGGTTCTCTTCTCTTGACGTGTCAGGGTTCTCCTCTCTTGACGTGTCAGGGTTCTCTTGATGGTCAGGGTTCTCTTGACGTGTCAGGGTTCTCCTCTCTTGACGTGTCAGGGTTCTCCTCTCTTGACGTGTCAGGGTTCTCTTCTCTTGACGTGTCAGGGTTCTCCTCTCTTGACGTGTCAGGGTTCTCCTCTCTTGACGTGTCAGGGTTCTCTTCTCTTGACGTGTCAGGGTTCTCCTCTCTTGACGTGTCAGGGTTCTCCTCTCTTGACGTGTCAGGGTTCTCCTCTCTTGATGGTCAGGGTTCTCTTCTCTTGACGTGTCAGGGTTCTCTTCTCTTGACGTGTCAGGGTTCTCCTCTCTTGACGTGTCAGGGTTCTCTTCTCTTGACGTGTCAGGGTTCTCTTCTCTTGACGTGTCAGGGTTCTCTTGATGGTCAGGGTTCTCTTCTCTTGATGTGTCAGGGTTCTCTTCTCTTGATGTGTCAGGGTTCTCTTGATGGTCAGGGTTCTCTTCTCTTGACGTGTCAGGGTTCTCTTCTCTTGACGTGTCAGGGTTCTCCTCTCTTGACGTGTCAGGGTTCTCTTCTCTTGACGTGTCAGGGTTCTCTTCTCTTGACGTGTCAGGGTTCTCTTCTCTTGACGTGTCAGGGTTCTCTTCTCTTGACGTGTCAGGGTTCTCTTCTCTTGATGTGTCAGGGTTCTCTTCTCTTGACGTGTCAGGGTTCTCTTCTCTTGACGTGTCAGGGTTCTCTTCTCTTGACGTGTCAGGGTTCTCTTCTCTTGATGTGTCAGGGTTCTCTTCTCTTGACGTGTCAGGGTTCTCTTCTCTTGATGGTCAGGGTTCTCTTGACGTGTCAGGGTTCTCTTCTCTTGACGTGTCAGGGTTCTTTCTCTTCTCTTGACGTGTCAGGGTTCTTTCTCTTCTCTTGACGTGTCAGGGTTCTCTTCTCTTGACGTGTCAGGGTTCTCTTGATATGTCAGGGTTCTCTACTCTTGAAGATTGATGTTGGATACGAAAACTAAAGCTAAAACCCAAGTATTCTCATCTGTCACGTTTTTTTTATTTTTTTTTAAAACATTTTCAACAATACTATGATGTAAAATCAATTAAAATGTTTCTCTTCTGTTGACATTTGTGAGCCCCTGTTTCTCGTCGTCTGGTATATAGCTTCCTAACTCACATGGTTCCTCTCCAGGGGGGGGGACTACCCCCAGAGTGGGCCGCAAGTGTTTCATGTTAACGTCAACTTCTAGTGTTATTGTGTTCCCAGCACTGGGGTAAATCCTCATTGGAAATACGACACTAATGTGTTTATGTATTATAGGCTCACCTCTTTGGTGTAAGTAATTGTCTGTGTCTATATAGATAGTGCAGTTACCCAGATATACTATACATACTGCGACATACAGTGTCTTCAGAAATAATTCATGACCCCTTTTGACTTATTCCACATGTTGTTTTGCTGTCTGAATTCAAAATGGATTAAATATTCATTTTACTAATATTGATTAAATATTCACCAATCGACACACCCCATAATGACAAAGTGAAAACATGTTTTTGGACATTTTTGCAAATACTGTCTAGAATACTTTGTAGAAACAGTGATTACACCGGTAAGTCTTTCTGGGTAAGTCTCTAAGAGCTTTGAGTCTTTCTGGGTAAGTCTCTAAGAGCTTTGAGTCTTTCTGGGTAAGTCTCTAAGAGCTTTGAGTCTTTCTGGGTAAGTCTCTAAGAGCTTTGAGTCTTTCTGGGTAAGTCTCTAAGAGCTTTGAACACCTGGATTGTACAATATTTGCCCATTATTCTTTTTACAATTCTTCAAGCTCTGTCAAGTTGATTGTTGATCATTGTTAGACAACCATTTTCAAGTCTTATCATAGATTTTCAAGCCGATTTAAGTCAAAATTGTAACTAGGCCACTCAGGAACATTCAATGTCGTCTTGGTAAGCAACTCCAGTGTAGATTTGGACTTGTGTTTTAGGTTATTGTCCCGCTGAAAGGCGAATTCATCTCCTCAATGTCTATTGGAACACAGACTGAACCAGGTTTTCCTCTAGGATCTTGGCTGTGCTGATAGCTGTTATACCATTTATTTTTATCCTAAAAACTCCCCAGTCCTTGCCAATGACAAGCATACCCATAACATGAAGCAGCCACCGCCATGCTTGAAAATATGAAGTGGTACTGAGTGATGTGTTGTGTTGGATTTGCCCCAAACAAAACGCTTTGTATTCAGGAGAAAAAGTGAATTTCTTTGCCGAAATGTTTTCAGTATTACTTAAGTGCCTTGTTGCAAACAGGATGCATGTTTTGAAGTTTTTTTATTCTGTACAGGCTTTCTTCTTTTCACTCTGTCAAATAGATTAATATTGTAGAGTAACTACAATGTTGTTGATCCATCCTCAGTTGTTGTCTCCTATCACAGTCGTTAAACTCTGTAACTGTTTTAAAGTCACCATTGGCTTCATGGTGAAAATCCTGAGCGGTTTCCTTCCTCTCCGGCAACTGAGTTAGGAAGGACGCCTGTATCTTTGTAGTGACTGGGTGTATTGATACACCATCCAAAGCCTAATTATAACGTCACCTTGCTCAAAGGGATCTTACACATTTTACCCACCTACCAATCGGTGCCCTTCTTTGCGAGTAATTGAAAAACCTCCTTGGTCTTTGTGGTAGAATATGTGTTTGAAATTCTCTACTCGATTGAGGGACCTTACAATTGTCTGTATGTGTGGGGTACAGAGATGAGGTAATCATTTAAAAATCATGTTAACCGCTATTATTGAACACGGAATGAATCCATGCAACTTATTATGTGACTTGTTAAGCACATGTTAACTCCTGAACTATAAAGTATTAGTAACCATAAAGTATTTTAATACTTACTGACTCAAGGCATTTCAGCTTAAAATGTTTTATTAATTAAAAAAAAAAAATTCTACTAACAAAATTCCACTTTGACATTATGGGGTATTGTGTGTAGATAAATGTTCTGTTCAGGCTGTAAACCGTTTTAAATTCAGGCTGTAAACCATTTTAAATTCATAAACCATTTAAAATTCAGGCTGTAAACCATTTTAAATTCAGGCTGTAAACCATTTTAAATTCAGGCTGTAATCGTTTTAAATTCAGGCTGTAAACCATTTTAAATTCAGGCTGTAAACCATTTTAAATTCAGGCTGTAAACCATTTTAAATTCAGGCTGTAAACCATTTTAAATTCAGGCTGTAAACCGTTTTAAAATTCAGGCTGTAAACCGTTTTAAAATTCAGGCTGTAAACCATTTTAAATTTAGGCTGTAAACCATTTTAAATTCAGGCTGTAAACCTTTTTAAATTCAGGCTGTAAACCTTTTTAAATTCAGGCTGTAAACCATTTTAAATTCCGGCTGTAAACCATTTTAAATTCAGGCTGTAAACCGTTTTAAATTCAGGCTGTAAATAGTTTTAAATTCAGGCTGTAAACCATTTTAAATTCAGGCTGTAAACCTTTTTAAATTCAGGCTGTAAACCATTTTAAATTCAGGCTGTAACAACACAATGTGGGAGAAGTCAAAAGGGTGTGAATACTTCCTGAAGGACACTGTACATACAACCATTGCTATGGGACCAAGAACATTGCACCAGTACGGAGATGTTTACAGTTATTTATACTGTAGCACTGTATATATATATATATATGCCACTCAGAAAGCATGCAGGGTATTATTTTAAGGTCATTATAGTAAGATCATAAAATTAACCGTATGAAATAAAGATGAGAGGAATTTTAAGCAGGGATTTTACTACTGAGGAAGTCTTGTGGTTTGTATGACTAATTTGGACGAAGGACTGTCTAGATATATACCTTATTCATTACCGACTCCATCCGATCTACAACCCATATAAAGTATACTATTATGGACCCTCCTAATTTCTACCCTACTCAGTGATATTCTGATATAAACAATGTAATATTTAAGTCGGGAACTATTGACTGCCACAGACGGACTGACTGGCTTTGTGAACTGTTGAGTGCTGTACTTTAATATGCAAAATAAACAGGTTACTATACAATACATTGTCCTGACTGAGACTACTGTATCCATCACTAATGTCCATCCACATCTTAACAACAACTGCCAAATACACCACATTTTATTGGTCTGGAAATGTACAATTTGAACGGTCGGAAAGTGACTTTTGTAAAAACTGTGTTGTCTGTCACCTGAATGTTATTTTTTTTTAAAGACTTGAAAAGTGATTCAAGTTCCAGGGTGTTTGTCAGATGTGTTGTTGTGGTTATAGTGAGCTGTTTGTCAATTGGCATCCTACTCCTCATACTGTATAGTGCACTACTTTTGACCAGGGCCCATAGAGCTCGGGGCCCATAGAGCTCGGGGCCCATAGAGCTCAGGGCCCATAGAGCTCGGGGCCCGTAGAGCTCAGGCCCCATAGAGCTCGGAGCCCGTAGAGCTCGGGGCCCATAGAGCTCGGGGTCCATAGAGCTCGGGGCCCATAGAGCTCGGGGCCCATAGAGCTCGGGGCCCATAGAGCTCGGGGCCCATAGAGCTCGGGGCCCATAGAGCTCGGGGCCCATAGAGCTCGGGGCCCATAGAGCTCAGGGCCCATAGAGCTCGGGGCCCATAGAGCTCGGGGCCCATAGAGCTCGGGGCCCATAGAGCTCGGGGCCCATAAAACTCAGGGCCCATAGAGCTCAGGGCCTACAGGGTTCAGGTCAAAAGTAGTGCACTACATGGGGAATAAGTATGGTGCCATTTGGGGGACACAATTCATGTTGAAGTAGATGCTTTTCTTCAGAGCTCTGACCCTGTATCTCTCCTTTGCCCTAAAAGCAACTCTAATGTTTTCTATTGAAGTTTGTAAAAAATAAGCGCTTTGAAATAAAAGAACAAATGATATCTCATACTCTAGCCTGCTCTGAAAATGTTTAAAAATGTAATTTTGATGAACGAAAGCTTGCATTACATTACCCCTGTTGATTAAAGATTTTATTACTGAGAATAGATGTTTTTCATGTCAATTGACTTCTTTACTTCATGTGTGTCCCAAAATGGCACCCTAATTCTCTTCATAGTGCACTACTTTTGACTAGAGCACTATGGCCCCTGGTCAAAAGTATTGCACTATGTAGGGAATAGGGTGCCATTTGAGTTGCTGACCATTGAATAAGCCTTGTGTTTTGATTGTGTAACTGAAGATCAGAGCTGTAGTTGATTCCTGGACTAGTGGGCCTCATCTTTACAAGCATTTCGCTACACTTGCCAACCATTTGTATGTGACCAATAAAATTTGATTTGAAAATGTTTTATTTGATTTCATCCTACACCAGTAGACCTCATCCTATACTAGTAGACCTCATCCTATACTAGTAGACCTCATCCTACACTAGTAGACCTCATCCTATACTAGTAGACCTCATCCAGTAGACCTCATCCTACACTAGTAGACCTCATCCTGCACTAGTAGACCTCATCCTGCACTAGTAGACCTCATCCTATACTAGTAGACCTCATCCAGTAGACCTCATCCTACACTAGTAGACCTCATCCTGCACTAGTAGACCTCATCCTATACTAGTAGACCTCATCCTATACTAGTAGACCTCATCCTACACTAGTAGACCTCATCCTACACCAGTATACCTCATCCTATACTAGTAGACCTCGTTCTACACTAGTAGACCTCATCCTATACTAGTAGACCTCATCCTACACCAGTATACCTCATCCTACACTAGTAGACCTCATCCAGTAGACCTCATCCTACACTAGTAGACCTCATCCTACACTAGTAGACCTCATCCTACACTAGTAGACCTCATCCAGTAGACCTCATCCTACACTAGTAGACCTCATCCTACACCAGTATACCTCATCCTATACTAGTAGACCTCGTTCTACACTAGTAGACCTCATCCTATACTAGTAGACCTCATCCTACACCAGTATACCTCATCCTACACTAGTAGACCTCATCCAGTAGACCTCATCCTACACTAGTAGACCTCATCCTACACTAGTAGACCTCATCCTACACTAGTAGACCTCATCCAGTAGACCTCATCCTACACTGGTAGACCTCATCCTATACTAGTAGACCTCATCCTGCACTAGTAGACCTCATCCTGCACTAGTAGACCTCATCCTGCACTAGTAGACCTCATCCTGCACTAGTAGACCTCATCCTGCACTAGTAGACCTCATCCTGCACTAGTAGACCTCATCCAGTAGACCTCATCCTACACTAGTAGACCTCATCCTGCACTAGTAGACCTCCTCCTACACTAGTAGACCTCATCCTATACTAGTAGACCTCCTCCTATACTAGTAGACCTCATCCTGCACTAGTAGACCTCATCCTGCACTAGTAGACCTCATCCTGCACTAGTAGACCTCATCCTGCACTAGTAGACCTCATCCTGCACTAGTAGACCTCATCCTGCACTAGTAGACCTCATCCAGTAGACCTCATCCTACACTAGTAGACCTCATCCTGCACTAGTAGACCTCATCCTATACTAGTAGACCTCATCCTACACCAGTATACCTCATCCTATACTAGTAGACCTCATCCAGTAGACCTCATCCTACACTAGTAGACCTCATCCTACACTAGTAGACCTCATCCTATACTAGTAGACCTCATCCTACACGAGTAGACCTCATCCTATACTAGTAGACCTCATCCTATATTAGTAGACCTCATCCTATACTAGTAGACCTCATCCTACACCAGTATACCTCATCCTACACTAGTAGACCTCATCCAGTAGACCTCATCCTACACTAGTAGACCTCATCCTACACTAGTAGACCTCATCCTACACTAGTAGACCTCATCCAGTAGACCTCATCCTACACTAGTAGACCTCATCCTACACCAGTATACCTCATCCTATACTAGTAGACCTCGTTCTACACTAGTAGACCTCATCCTATACTAGTAGACCTCATCCTACACCAGTATACCTCATCCTACACTAGTAGACCTCATCCAGTAGACCTCATCCTACACTAGTAGACCTCATCCTACACTAGTAGACCTCATCCTACACTAGTAGACCTCATCCAGTAGACCTCATCCTACACTGGTAGACCTCATCCTATACTAGTAGACCTCATCCTGCACTAGTAGACCTCATCCTGCACTAGTAGACCTCATCCTGCACTAGTAGACCTCATCCTGCACTAGTAGACCTCATCCTGCACTAGTAGACCTCATCCTGCACTAGTAGACCTCATCCAGTAGACCTCATCCTACACTAGTAGACCTCATCCTGCACTAGTAGACCTCATCCTATACTAGTAGACCTCATCCTACACCAGTATACCTCATCCTATACTAGTAGACCTCATCCAGTAGACCTCGTCCTACACTAGTAGACCTCGTCCTACACTAGTAGACCTCGTCCTACACTAGTAGACCTCATCCTGCACTAGTAGACCTCCTCCTACACTAGTAGACCTCATCCTATACTAGTAGACCTCCTCCTATACTAGTAGACCTCATCCTGCACTAGTAGACCTCATCCTGCACTAGTAGACCTCATCCTGCACTAGTAGACCTCATCCTGCACTAGTAGACCTCATCCTGCACTAGTAGACCTCATCCTGCACTAGTAGACCTCATCCAGTAGACCTCATCCTACACTAGTAGACCTCATCCTGCACTAGTAGACCTCATCCTATACTAGTAGACCTCATCCTACACCAGTATACCTCATCCTATACTAGTAGACCTCATCCAGTAGACCTCATCCTACACTAGTAGACCTCATCCTACACTAGTAGACCTCATCCTATACTAGTAGACCTCATCCTACACGAGTAGACCTCATCCTATACTAGTAGACCTCATCCTATATTAGTAGACCTCATCCTATAATAGTAGACCTCATCCTATACTAGTAGACCTCATCCTACATTAGTAGACCTCATCCTATAATAGTAGACCTCATCCTATACTAGTAGACCTCATCCTACACTAGTAGACCTCATCCTGCACTAGTAGACCTCATCCTATACTAGTAGACCTCATCCTACACTAGTAGACCTCATCCTACACTAGTAGACCTCATCCTATACTAGTAGACCTCATCCTATACTAGTAGACCTCATCCTACACTAGTAGACCTCATCCTATACTAGTAGACCTCATCCTATACTAGTAGACCTCATTCTACACCAGTATATCTCATCCTATACTAGTAGACCTCGTCCTACACTAGTAGACCTCATCCTACACCAGTATACCTCATCCTATACTAGTAGACCTCATCCAGTAGACCTCATCCTACACTAGTAGACCTCGTCCTACACTAGTAGACCTCGTCCTACACTAGTAGACCTCATCCTGCACTAGTAGACCTCCTCCTACACTAGTAGACCTCATCCTATACTAGTAGACCTCCTCCTATACTAGTAGACCTCATCCTACACTAGTAGACCTCATCCTACACTAGTAGACCTCATCCTATACTAGTAGACCTCATCCTACACGAGTAGACCTCATCCTATACTAGTAGACCTCATCCTATATTAGTAGACCTCATCCTATAATAGTAGACCTCATCCTATACTAGTAGACCTCATCCTACATTAGTAGACCTCATCCTATAATAGTAGACCTCATCCTATACTAGTAGACCTCATCCTACACTAGTAGACCTCATCCTGCACTAGTAGACCTCATCCTATACTAGTAGACCTCATCCTACACTAGTAGACCTCATCCTACACTAGTAGACCTCATCCTATACTAGTAGACCTCATCCTATACTAGTAGACCTCATCCTACACTAGTAGACCTCATCCTATACTAGTAGACCTCATCCTATACTAGTAGACCTCATTCTACACCAGTATATCTCATCCTATACTAGTAGACCTCGTCCTACACTAGTAGACCTCATCCTACACCAGTATACCTCATCCTATACTAGTAGACCTCATCCAGTAGACCTCATCCTACACTAGTAGACCTCGTCCTACACTAGTAGACCTCATCCTACACTAGTAGACCTCATCCTATACTAGTAGACCTCATCCTACACCAGTATATCTCATCCTACACTAGTAGACCTCATCCAGTAGACCTCATCCTACACTAGTAGACCTCATCCTACACTAGTAGACCTCATCCTATACTAGTAGACCTCATCCTATACTAGTAGACCTCATCCAGTAGACCTCATCCTACACGAGTAGACCTCATCCTACACTAGTAGACCTCATCCTGCACTAGTAGACCTCATCCAATACTAGTAGACCTCATCCTATACTAGTAGACCTCATCCTGCACTAGTAGACCTCATCCTACACTAGTAGACCTCATCCTACACTAGTAGACCTCATCCTACACGAGTAGACCTCATCCTACACTAGTAGACCTCATCCTGCACTAGTAGACATCCTATACTAGTAGACCTCATCCTGCACTAGTAGACCTCATCCTATACTAGTAGACCTCATCCTGCACTAGTAGACCTCATCCTATACTAGTAGACCTCATCCTATATTAGTAGACCTCATCCTATACTAGTAGACCTCATCCTACACCAGTATACCTCATCCTACACTAGTAGACCTCATCCAGTAGACCTCATCCTACACTAGTAGACCTCATCCTACACTAGTAGACCTCATCCTACACTAGTAGACCTCATCCAGTAGACCTCATCCTACACTAGTAGACCTCATCCTACACCAGTATACCTCATCCTATACTAGTAGACCTCGTTCTACACTAGTAGACCTCATCCTATACTAGTAGACCTCATCCTACACCAGTATACCTCATCCTACACTAGTAGACCTCATCCAGTAGACCTCATCCTACACTAGTAGACCTCATCCTACACTAGTAGACCTCATCCTACACTAGTAGACCTCATCCAGTAGACCTCATCCTACACTGGTAGACCTCATCCTATACTAGTAGACCTCATCCTGCACTAGTAGACCTCATCCTGCACTAGTAGACCTCATCCTGCACTAGTAGACCTCATCCTGCACTAGTAGACCTCATCCTGCACTAGTAGACCTCATCCTGCACTAGTAGACCTCATCCAGTAGACCTCATCCTACACTAGTAGACCTCATCCTGCACTAGTAGACCTCATCCTATACTAGTAGACCTCATCCTACACCAGTATACCTCATCCTATACTAGTAGACCTCATCCAGTAGACCTCATCCTACACTAGTAGACCTCGTCCTACACTAGTAGACCTCGTCCTACACTAGTAGACCTCATCCTGCACTAGTAGACCTCCTCCTACACTAGTAGACCTCATCCTATACTAGTAGACCTCCTCCTATACTAGTAGACCTCATCCTGCACTAGTAGACCTCATCCTGCACTAGTAGACCTCATCCTGCACTAGTAGACCTCATCCTGCACTAGTAGACCTCATCCTGCACTAGTAGACCTCATCCTGCACTAGTAGACCTCATCCAGTAGACCTCATCCTACACTAGTAGACCTCATCCTGCACTAGTAGACCTCATCCTATACTAGTAGACCTCATCCTACACCAGTATACCTCATCCTATACTAGTAGACCTCATCCAGTAGACCTCATCCTACACTAGTAGACCTCATCCTACACTAGTAGACCTCATCCTATACTAGTAGACCTCATCCTACACGAGTAGACCTCATCCTATACTAGTAGACCTCATCCTATATTAGTAGACCTCATCCTATAATAGTAGACCTCATCCTATACTAGTAGACCTCATCCTACATTAGTAGACCTCATCCTATAATAGTAGACCTCATCCTATACTAGTAGACCTCATCCTACACTAGTAGACCTCATCCTGCACTAGTAGACCTCATCCTATACTAGTAGACCTCATCCTACACTAGTAGACCTCATCCTACACTAGTAGACCTCATCCTATACTAGTAGACCTCATCCTATACTAGTAGACCTCATCCTACACTAGTAGACCTCATCCTATACTAGTAGACCTCATCCTATACTAGTAGACCTCATTCTACACCAGTATATCTCATCCTATACTAGTAGACCTCGTCCTACACTAGTAGACCTCATCCTACACCAGTATACCTCATCCTATACTAGTAGACCTCATCCAGTAGACCTCATCCTACACTAGTAGACCTCGTCCTACACTAGTAGACCTCGTCCTACACTAGTAGACCTCATCCTGCACTAGTAGACCTCCTCCTACACTAGTAGACCTCATCCTATACTAGTAGACCTCCTCCTATACTAGTAGACCTCATCCTACACTAGTAGACCTCATCCTACACTAGTAGACCTCATCCTATACTAGTAGACCTCATCCTACACGAGTAGACCTCATCCTATACTAGTAGACCTCATCCTATATTAGTAGACCTCATCCTATAATAGTAGACCTCATCCTATACTAGTAGACCTCATCCTACATTAGTAGACCTCATCCTATAATAGTAGACCTCATCCTATACTAGTAGACCTCATCCTACACTAGTAGACCTCATCCTGCACTAGTAGACCTCATCCTATACTAGTAGACCTCATCCTACACTAGTAGACCTCATCCTACACTAGTAGACCTCATCCTATACTAGTAGACCTCATCCTATACTAGTAGACCTCATCCTACACTAGTAGACCTCATCCTATACTAGTAGACCTCATCCTATACTAGTAGACCTCATTCTACACCAGTATATCTCATCCTATACTAGTAGACCTCGTCCTACACTAGTAGACCTCATCCTACACCAGTATACCTCATCCTATACTAGTAGACCTCATCCAGTAGACCTCATCCTACACTAGTAGACCTCGTCCTACACTAGTAGACCTCATCCTACACTAGTAGACCTCATCCTATACTAGTAGACCTCATCCTACACCAGTATATCTCATCCTACACTAGTAGACCTCATCCAGTAGACCTCATCCTACACTAGTAGACCTCATCCTACACTAGTAGACCTCATCCTATACTAGTAGACCTCATCCTACACCAGTATACCTCATCCTATACTAGTAGACCTCATCCAGTAGACCTCATCCTACACGAGTAGACCTCATCCTACACTAGTAGACCTCATCCTGCACTAGTAGACCTCATCCAATACTAGTAGACCTCATCCTATACTAGTAGACCTCATCCTGCACTAGTAGACCTCATCCTACACTAGTAGACCTCATCCTACACTAGTAGACCTCATCCTACACGAGTAGACCTCATCCTACACTAGTAGACCTCATCCTGCACTAGTAGACATCCTATACTAGTAGACCTCATCCTGCACTAGTAGACCTCATCCTATACTAGTAGACCTCATCCTGCACTAGTAGACCTCATCCTATACTAGTAGACCTCATCCTGCACTAGTAGACCTCATCCTATACTAGTAGACCTCATCCTGCACTAGTAGACCTCATCCTACACTAGTAGACCTCATCCTACACTAGTAGACCTCATCCTATACTAGTAGACCTCATCCTGCACTAGTAGACCTCATCCTATACTAGTAGACCTCATCCTACACTAGTAGACCTCATCCTACACGAGTAGACCTCATCCAATACTAGTAGACCTCATCCTGCACGAGTAGACCTCATCCAATACTAGTAGACCTCATCCAATACTAGTAGACCTCATCCTGCACTAGTAGACCTCATCCTATACTAGTAGACCTCATCCTGCACTAGTAGACCTCATCCTATACTAGTAGACCTCATCCTATACTAGTAGACCTCCTCCTATACCAGTAGACCTCATCCTACACTAGTAGACCTCATCCTGCACTAGTAGACCTCATCCTATACTAGTAGACCTCATCCTGCACTAGTAGACCTCATCCAATACTAGTAGACCTCATCCAATACTAGTAGACCTCATCCTACACTAGTAGACCTCATCCTACACTAGTAGACCTCATCCTGCACTAGTAGACCTCATCCTATACTAGTAGACCTCATCCTGCACTAGTAGACCTCATCCAATACTAGTAGACCTCATCCAATACTAGTAGACCTCATCCAATACTAGTAGACCTCATCCTGCACTAGTAGACCTCATCCTGAATGATGTGGGCCTCATGTACAGCTGTACCAAGGCAATATTTTTGGGAACAATACGATTCTCAGCTATAGAGAGCTGCGACAACAACCTTTTAAATCCGTTAAATGTTTTTTAGATGTTTCAGATTTGTTGTGACACAGCTTTAGGTCAATTATTTGTCCACATGAGTGTCATTTTTCTAACACGCTTAGCTTGTTCAAAACACCCTCTTTGCCACAGTAATCTTGTACCTATTGTAGTTCTTGCCACTACAGACCAAAAGGGATTTCAGTGACAATAGAATCTCAATCTGAAATTGATGGGACTGTTGATTTAAAATGGATGCAACTGTGTTTAGATTCACTAACAGTAGAGCATTCAAGGCTTTGTATAATTGTAACATTTTAAATTTAGATTGTTTATCATTCGAAATGTAATTGATTGGTCACCAATACATTATTACCACTTTATAATGCAATATGGGAAAGTTGCTTGAATCAATCATGTATTGTGCGTGTGATCAATTTTAAGGCGGGCTTTTAATTGACGAGCCAATAAGAGGTTATCAGAGGGATAGGGTTAGCCAATGAGAGGCAGGGAGTACGTGGTCGGTTGGAGACGTTAGCTGCGTGGCTGTGAAATCGTTTCAGCTTGCTTCGGTCACGGATGTGGGGAGATAAGGAGCCACCCGGTGGAATATGCAGAAGCGTTAGGGAATAACCTAACTGGATAGGCTCTATCGACAAAAATATATTGAAATATAGGCTAGGTTTTACACTTATTCATATGCCTAGGTCGTTATAATAGCAGTTCTTTTCGTTATTGTTTTTATTTTTATTTTTTTTACTATTGAGAACAAATAATGTCTCAAAGAGTGAGAAGAAACGGGTCTCCGACATCGAGCTGTTTGTCTATGCCAAGCAGCGAAACCGGTGGTGGAGTCGGCGCTACAACTGGCGGCTCGGGAGCTTCGGGAGGCAGTTCAGGAATCAGTGTGTTCAGTCGCCTCCTGCCCATGAAAGCGACGGTTCCGTTCCAGCTGAAACCGCAGATACAGCCCCCCCTGCTGACCAGGTCTGTGCAGGGTACCGCTAGTGGAGGCAACAGCCCCTCGCCCACCAACACCGGGGACGGTAAATTCCACACTAGTGGATGCAGCGCCAGCGAAGCACCTGAAACGCGCACGTCGACGTCATTGAGTCGCAGCCCCACTCGTGCTGTTGTCAACTCATCATCAACAGCTGTTGTTCTGGTCTCCTCGCCAGCCACCACTCCTCTGTCTTCTCTGTCTCCTTCCATCGGCTATGCCTCCGGCGCGGTGGGACAGGCCGGGACAGGGACACCCTCCTCCCCATCCGCTAGAGCCAGCCCTCTCGCCAACACCACCGTGTCGGGTCACTCTGTTGCTGCGTCGGGGTCCAACTTTGCCACATCTCGAGCCGCTCAAACACAATCCCCCCTCGCTCCCGTAGCAGCGTCATCTCCACAACATGTAACTTTCCCAGTGATCTCACCCGGTGCACCTTACGCCAATATTCACACCTACGGATCTAGTAGTTTCATTCGGGGTGTCCCCCCTGTTTACACCGCAGACGGCTCTCCCTGCTACGGCTCCCCCACCCAGCAGCTACCCTGGCCGTCAGACTACCCGATCCTGACGACCGCTCAACAGCTACAGCCTTTCTCGGCTTCTTCTCCGTCTTCGTTCTCTTTGTCATCTTCTGGTGGTCAGCGGGGCAGAGCGGTTCCCGTGGCCGCGCCACAGCGCTGGACCCCCGAACAGAACCGACTGTGTCCTGAGAGAGTCGGCCCCAGCTCGCCAGATGGAGGTAAAGTTTACATCGTTTAAAGCATTTCCGTCGTGAACGGCACTTCATACATTCTCCAAGTTGTGCTGGAGAACTATATATATAACTATATAACTATATTCTGCCTGTACCCAGATACATATTGACAAACACTCTTTTCATGCCACTTCAATAAAGAAGTGACTTTTTCATAGCAGGTTAGGAGACTGAGGTTAAGGTTAGGAAAAGGGTTAAGGTTAGCGAAGATGTTCTCCTAACCTGCTACGAAAATCACTTTGTAGGAAAGTGGTGTGAAAAGAGTGTGTCCCCTTTACATATCTATAACTCCAGTATCCCTGAACATTGTATTGGCACTGACCCTGTATATAGCTACTGACCCTGTATATAGCTACTGACCCTGTATATAGCTACTGACCCTGTATATAGCTACTGACCCTGTATATAACTACTGACCCTGTATATAACTACTGACCCTGTATATAACTACTGACCCTGTATATAGCTACTGACCCTGTATATAGCTACTGACCCTGTATATAACTACTGACCCTGTATATAGATACTGACCCTGTATATAACTACTGACCCTGTATATAGCTACTGACCCTGTATATAACTACTGACCCTGTATATAACTACTGACCCTGTATATAGCTACTGACCCTGTATATAGCTACTGACCCTGTATATAGATACTGACCCTGTATATAACTACTGACCCTGTATATAGTTACTGACCCTGGAACTGTCCCTGTATATATCTACTGACCCTGGAACTGTCCCTGTATATAGCTACTGACCCTGTATATAGCTACTGACCCTGTATATATCTACTGACCCTGTATATATCTACTGACCCTGTATATAGCTACTGACCCTGTATATAACTACTGACCCTGTATATAGCTACTGACCCTGTATATAGCTGCTGACCCTGTATATAACTACTGACCCTGTATATAGCTACTGACCCTGTATATAGCTACTGACCCTGGAACTGACCCTGTATATATCTACTGACCCTGTATATAGCTGCTGACCCTGTATATAGCTACTGACCCTGGAACTGACCCTGTATATATCTACTGACCCTGTATATAGCTACTGACCCTGTATATAGCTACTGACCCTGGAACTGACCCTGTATATAACTACTGACCCTGTATATAGCTACTGACCCTGTATATAGCTACTGACCCTGGAACTGACCCTGTATATAGCTACTGACCCTGTATATAGCTACTGACCCTGTATATAGCTACTGACCCTGTATATAACTACTGACCCTGTATATAGCTACTGACCCTGTATATAACTACTGACCCTGTATATAACTACTGACCCTGTATATAACTACTGACCCTGTATATAGCTACTGACCCTGTATATAGCTACTGACCCTGTATATAACTACTGACCCTGTATATAGATACTGACCCTGTATATAACTACTGACCCTGTATATAGCTACTGACCCTGTATATAACTACTGACCCTGTATATAACTACTGACCCTGTATATAGCTACTGACCCTGTATATAGCTACTGACCCTGTATATAGATACTGACCCTGTATATAACTACTGACCCTGTATATAGTTACTGACCCTGGAACTGTCCCTGTATATATCTACTGACCCTGGAACTGTCCCTGTATATAGCTACTGACCCTGTATATAGCTACTGACCCTGTATATAGCTACTGACCCTGTATATATCTACTGACCCTGTATATATCTACTGACCCTGTATATAGCTACTGACCCTGTACATAACTACTGACCCTGTATATAGCTACTGACCCTGTATATAGCTGCTGACCCTGTATATAACTACTGACCCTGTATATAGCTACTGACCCTGTATATAGCTACTGACCCTGGAACTGACCCTGTATATATCTACTGACCCTGTATATAGCTGCTGACCCTGTATATAGCTACTGACCCTGGAACTGACCCTGTATATATCTACTGACCCTGTATATAGCTACTGACCCTGTATATAGCTACTGACCCTGGAACTGACCCTGTATATAACTACTGACCCTGTATATAGCTACTGACCCTGTATATAGCTACTGACCCTGGAACTGACCCTGTATATAGCTACTGACCCTGTATATAGCTACTGACCCTGTATATAGCTACTGACCCTGTATATAACTACTGACCCTGTATATAACTACTGACCCTGTATATAGCTACTGACCCTGTATATAACTACTGACCCTGTATATAGCTACTGACCCTGGAACTGTCCCTGTATATAACTACTGACCCTGTATATAGCTACTGCCCCTGTATATAGCTACTGACCCTGTATATAACTACTGACCCTGTATATAGCTACTGACCCTGGAACTGTCCCTGTATATAACTACTGACCCTGGAACTGACCCTGTATATAACTACTGACCCTGTATATAACTACTGACCCTGTATATAACTACTGACCCTGTATATAGCTACTGACCCTGTATATAGCTACTGACCCTGTATATAGCTACTGACCCTGTATATAGCTACTGACCCTGTATATAGCTACTGACCCTGTATATAACTACTGACCCTGTATATAACTACTGACCCTGTATATAGCTACTGTCCCTGTATATAGCTACTGACCCTGTATATAGATACTGACCCTGTATATAACTACTGACCCTGTATATAGCTACTGACCCTGGAACTGTCCCTGTATATATCTACTGACCCTGGAACTGTCCCTGTATATAGCTACTGTCCCTGTATATAGCTACTGACCCTGTATATAGCTACTGACCCTGTATATAGCTACTGACCCTGTATATATCTACTGACCCTGTATATATCTACTGACCCTGTATATAGCTACTGACCCTGTATATAACTACTGACCCTGTATATAGCTACTGACCCTGTATATATCTACTGACCCTGTATATAGCTACTGACCCTGTATATATCTACTGACCCTGTATATAGCTACTGACCCTGTATATAGCTGCTGACCCTGTATATAACTACTGACCCTGTATATAGCTACTGACCCTGTATATAGCTACTGACCCTGGAACTGACCCTGTATATATCTACTGACCCTGTATATAGCTGCTGACCCTGTATATAGCTACTGACCCTGTATATAGCTACTGACCCTGGAACTGACCCTGTATATAGATACTGACCCTGTATATAACTACTGACCCTGGAACTGACCCTGTATATAGCTACTGACCCTGTATATAACTACTGACCCTGTATATAGCTACTGACCCTGGATATAGCTACTGACCCTGGAACTGACCCTGTATATAGCTACTGACCCTGTATATAGATACTGACCCTGTATATAGCTACTGACCCTGTATATAACTACTGACCCTGTATATAACTACTGACCCTGTATATAACTACTGACCCTGTATATAGCTACTGACCCTGTATATAGCTACTGACCCTGTATATAGCTACTGACCCTGGAACTGACCCTGTATATAGCTACTGACCCTGTATATAACTACTGACCCTGTATATAGCTACTGACCCTGTATATAGCTACTGACCCTGTATATATCTACTGACCCTGTATATAGCTACTGACCCTGTATATAGCTACTGACCCTGTATATAGCTACTGACCCTGTATATATCTACTGACCCTGTATATAGCTACTGACCCTGTATATAGCTACTGTCCCTGTATATAGCTACTGACCCTGGAACTGACCCTGTATATAGCTACTGACCCTGGAACTGACCCTGTATATAGCTACTGACCCTGTATATAGCTACTGATCCTGTATATAACTACTGACCCTGTATATAGCTACTGACCCTGTATATAGCTACTGACCCTGGAACTGACCCTGTATATAGCTACTGACCCTGTATATAGATACTGACCCTGTATATAACTACTGACCCTGTATATAACTACTGACCCTGTATATAACTACTGACCCTGTATATAGCTACTGACCCTGTATATAACTACTGACCCTGTATATAGCTACTGACCCTGGAACTGTCCCTGTATATAACTACTGACCCTGTATATAGCTACTGCCCCTGTATATAGCTACTGACCCTGTATATAACTACTGACCCTGTATATAACTACTGACCCTGTATATAGCTACTGACCCTGTATATAGCTACTGACCCTGTATATAACTACTGACCCTGTATATAACTACTGGCCCTGGAACTGACCCTGTATATAACTACTGACCCTGTATATAACTACTGACCCTGTATATAGCTACTGACCCTGTATATAACTACTGACCCTGTATATAGCTACTGACCCTGTATATAGCTACTGACCCTGTATATAGCTACTGACCCTGTATATAACTACTGACCCTGTATATAACTACTGACCCTGTATATAGCTACTGACCCTGTATATATCTACTGACCCTGTATATAACTACTGACCCTGAATATAGCTACTGACCCTGAATATAGCTACTGTCCCTGTATATAGCTACTGACCCTGTATATAGCTACTGACCCTGTATATAGCTACTGACCCTGTATATAGCTACTGACCCTGGAACTGTCCCTGTATATAGCTACTGACCCTGGAACTGACCCTGTATATAGCTACTGACCCCGTATATAGTTACTGCCCCTGTATATAGCTACTGACCCTGTATATAGCTACTGACCCTGGAACTGTCCCTGTATATAGCTACTGACCCTGGAACTGTCCCTGTATATATTTACTGACCCTGTATATAGCTACTGACCCTGTATATAGTTACTGCCCCTGTATATAGCTACTGACCCTGTATATAGCTACTGACCCTGGAACTGACCCTGTATATAGCTACTGACCCTGGAACTGACCCTGTATATAGCTACTGACCCTGGAACTGACCCTGTATATAGCTACTGACCCTGTATATAGTTACTGCCCCTGTATATAGCTACTGACCCTGTATATAGCTACTGACCCTGGAACTGTCCCTGTATATAGCTACTGACCCTGGAACTGTCCCTGTATATAGCTACTGACCCTGGAACTGTCCCTGTATATAACTACTGACCCTGTATATAGCTACTGTCCCTGTATATAGCTACTGACCCTGTATATAGCTACTGACCCTGTATATAGCTACTGACCCTGTATATAGCTACTGACCCTGTATGTAGCTACTGACCCTGTATATAGCTACTGACCCTGTATATAACTACTGACCCTGTATATAGCTACTGACCCTGTATATAGCTACTGACCCTGTATATAGCTACTGACCCTGGAACTGTCCCTGTATATAGCTACTGACCCTGTATATAGCTACGGACCCTGTATATAACTACTGACCCTGTATATAGCTACTGACCCTGTATATAGCTACTGACCCTGTATATAGCTACTGACCCTGTATATAGCTACTGACCCTGTATATAGCTACTGACCCTGGATCTATCCCTGTATATAACTACTGACCCTGTATATAGCTACTGTCCCTGGAACTGACCCTGTATATAGCTACTGACCCTGTATATAGCTACTGACCCTGTATATAGCTACTGACCCTGGAACTGTCACTGTATATAGCTACTGACCCTGTATATAACTACTGACCCTGTATATAACTACTGACCCTGTATATAACTACTGACCCTGTATATAACTACTGTCCCTGTATATAGCTACTGACCCTGTATATAGCTACTGACCCTGTATATAACTACTGACCCTGTATATAACTACTGACCCTGTATATAACTACTGTCCCTGTATATAGCTACTGACCCTGTATATAGCTACTGACCCTGTATATAGCTACTGACCCTGTATATAACTACTGACCCTGTATATAGCTACTGACCCTGTATATAACTACTGACCCTGTATGTAGCTACTGACCCTGGAACTGACCCTGTATATACAGTGGGGCAAAAAAGTATTTAGTCAGCCACCAATTGTGCAAGTTCTCCCACTTAAAAAGATGAGAGAGGCCTGTAATTTTCATCATAGGTACACTTCAACCATGACAGACAAAATGAGAAAAAAAAATCCAGAAAATCACATTGTAGGATTTTTTATTAATTTATTTGCAAATTATGGTGGAAAATAAGTATTTGGTTACCTACAAACAAGCAAGATTTCTGGCTCTCACAGACCTGTAACTTCTTCTTTAAGAGGCTCCTCTGTCCTCCACTCGTTACCTGTATTAATGGCACCTGTTTGAGCTTGTTATCAGTATAAAAGACACCTGTCCACAACCTCAAACAGTCACACTCCAAACTCCACTATGGCCAAGACAAAAGAGCTGTCAAAGGACACCAGAAACAAAATTGTAGACCTGCACCAGGCTGGGAAGACTGAATCTGCAATAGGTAAGCAGCTTGGTTTGAAGAAATCAACTGTGGGAGCAATTATTAGGAAATGGAAGACATACAAGACCACTGATAATCTCCCTCGATCTGGGGCTCCACGCAAGATCTCACCCCGTGGGGTCAAAATGATCACAAGAACGGTGAGCAAAAATCCTAGAACCACACAGGGGGACCTAGTGAATGACCTGCAGAGAGCTGGGACCAAAGTAACAAAGCCTACCATCAGTAACATACTACGCCGCTAGGGACTCAAATCCTGCAGTGCGAGACGTGTCCCCCTGCTTAAGCCAGTACATGTCCAGGCCCGTCTGAAGTTTGCTAGAGAGCATTTGGATGATCCAGAAGAAGATTGGGAGAATGTCATATGGTCAGATGAAACCAAAAGAGAAGTTTTTGGTAAAAACTCAATTCGTCGTGTTTGGAGGACAAAGAATGCTGAGTTGCATCCAAAGAACACCATACCTACTGTGAAGCATGGGGGTGGAAACATCATGCTTTGGGGCTGGTTTTCTGCAAAGGGACCAGGACGA
Source organism: Salvelinus fontinalis (assembly GCF_029448725.1). Classification (NCBI taxonomy): domain Eukaryota; kingdom Metazoa; phylum Chordata; class Actinopteri; order Salmoniformes; family Salmonidae; genus Salvelinus; species Salvelinus fontinalis. Next base: position 50,402,700 of record NC_074683.1, on the reverse strand, counting down.
CTGATCCGTGTAAAGGAAAGAATGAATGGGGCCATGTATCGTGAGATTTTGAGTGAAAACCTCCTTCCATCAGCAAGGGCATTGAAGATGAAACGTGGCTGGGTCTTTCAGCATGACAATGATCCCAAACACACTGCCCGGGCAACGAAGGAATGGCTTCGTAAGAAGCATTTCAAGTTCCTGGAGTGGCCTAGCCAGTCTCCAGATCTCAACCCCATAGAAAATCTTTGGAGGGAGTTGAAAGTCTGTGTTGCCCAGCAACAGCCCCAAAACATCACTGCTCTAGAGGAGATCTGCATGGAGGAATGGGCCAAAATACCAGCAACAGTGTGTGAAAACCTTGTGAAGACTTACAGAAAACGTTTGACCTCTGTCATTGCCAACAAAGGGAATATAACAAGGTATTGAGATAAACTTTTGTTATTGACCAAATACTTTTTTCCACCATAATTTGCAAATAAATTCATTAAAAATCCTACAATGTGATTTTCTGGATTTTTTTTCTCATTTTGTCTGTCATGGTTGAAGTGTACCTATGATGAAAATTACAGGCCTCTCTCATCTTTTTAAGTGGGAGAACTTGCACAATTGGTGGCTGACTAAATACTTTTTTGCCCCACTGTATATAAGGAAGAGAACCTTAGGCCAAGCCCCAGAGCGATAGAGAGAAATACAGTGGATTCATAAAGTATTCAGACCCCTTGACTTTTTCCACATTTTGTTACGTTACAGCCTAATTCTAAAATCGATTAAATTTAATAAAAAATCCTCATCAATCTACACACAATAACTCATAATGACAAACCAAAAACAGGTTTTTAGAAATTGTTGCTAATTTATTATAAATAGAAACAGATTCCTTATTTACAGAAGTATTCAGACCCTTTGCTATGAGACTTGAAATTGAGCTCAGGTGCATCCTGTTTCCATTGATCATCATTGAGATGTTTCTACAACTTGATTGGAGTCCACCTGTGGTAAATTAAATTGATTGGACATGATTTAGAAAGGCACACACCTGTCTATATAAAGGTCCCACAGTTGACAGTGCATGTCAGAGCAAACACCAAACCAAGGAATGGTCAGAAGAGCTCAGAGACAGGATTGTGTCGAGACACAGATCTGGGGAAGGGTACAAAAATATGTCTGCAGCATTGAAGGTCCCCAAGAACACAGTGGCCTCCATCATTCTTCAATGGAAGAAGTTTGGAGCCACCAAGACTCTTCCAAGAGCTGGCCGCCAGGCCAAACTGAGCAATCGGGGGAGAAGGGCCCAGAAGTTCCTCTGTGGACAACTATCGATGTAGGTGATTCAACAACGTACTGAGTAAAGGATCTGAATACTTTTTATAATTATTTTAAATACAAAAAAAAATATTTATAAAAAAAACTTTTTTGCTTTGTCATCATGGGTATTGTGTGTAGATTGAGGTAAAAAACTATTTAACAGTCAGGTTGAATTGAGAGGGTAACTGCCCCATCAGGATGAATTGAGAGGGTAACTGCCCCCTCAGGTTGAATTGAGAGGGTAACAGCCCCATCAGGATGAATTGAGAGGGTAACAGCCCCCTCAGGTTGAATTGAGAGGGTAACTGCCCCGTCAGGTTGAATTGAGAGGGTAACTGCCCCATCAGGTTGAATTGAGAGGGTAACTGCCCCGTCAGGTTGAATTGAGAGGGTAACTGCCCCGTCAGGTTGAATTGAGAGGGTAACTGCCCCGTCAGGTTGAATTGAGAGGGTAACTGCCCCGTCAGGTTGAATTGAGAGGGTAACTGCCCCGTCAGGTTGAATTGAGAGGGTAACTGCCCCGTCAGGTTGAATTGAATTGGTAACTGCCCCGTCAGGTTGAATTGAGAGGGTAACTACCCCATCAGGTTGAATTGAGAGGGTAACTGCCCCATCAGGTTGAATTGAGAGGGTAACTGCCCCATCAGGTTGAATTGAATTGGTAACTGCCCCGTCAGGTTGAATTGAGAGGGTAACTGCCCCATCAGGTTGAATTGAGAGGGTAACTGCCCCGTCAGGTTGAATTGAGAGGGTAACTGCCCCGTCAGGTTGAATTGAGAGGTTAACTGCCCCATCAGGTTGAATTGAGAGGGTAACTGCCCCGTCAGGTTGAATTGAGAGGGTAACTGCCCCGTCAGGTTGAATTGAGAGGGTAACTGCCCCATCAGGTTGAATTGAGAGGGTAACTGCCCCGTCAGGTTGAATTGAGAGGGTAACTGCCCCGTCAGGTTGAATTGAGAGGGTAACTGCCCCGTCAGGTTGAATTGAGAGGGTAACTGCCCCGTCAGGTTGAATTGAATTGGTAACTGCCCCGTCAGGTTGAATTGAGAGGGTAACTGCCCCCTCAGGTTGAATTGAGAGGGTAACTGCCCCCTCAGGTTGAATTGAGAGGGTAACTGCCCCGTCAGGTTGAATTGAGAGGGTAACTGCCCCGTCAGGTTGAATTGAGAGGGTAACTGCCCCGTCAGGTTGAATTGAGAGGGTAACTGCCCCGTCAGGTTGAATTGAGAGGGTAACTGCCCCGTCAGGTTGAATTGAGAGGGTAACTGCCCCCTCAGGTTGAATTGAGAGGGTAACTGCCCCCTCAGGTTGAATTGAGAGGGTAACTGCCCCGTCAGGTTGAATTGAGAGGGTAACTGCCCCGTAACTGCCCCGTCAGGTTGAATTGAGAGGGTAACTGCCCCGTCAGGTTGAATTGAGAGGGTAACTGCCCCGTCAGGTTGAATTGAGAGGGTAACTGCCCCGTCAGGTTGAATTGAATGGGTAACTGCCCCGTCAGGTTGAATTGAGAGGGTAACTGCCCCATCAGGTTGAATTGAGAGGGTAACTGCCCCATCAGGTTGAATTGAGAGGGTAACTGCCCCGTCAGGTTGAATTGAGAGGGTAACTGCCCCGTCAGGTTGAATTGAGAGGGTAACTGCCCCGTCAGGTTGAATTGAGAGGGTAACTGCCCCGTCAGGTTGAATTGAGAGGGTAACTGCCCCGTCAGGTTGAATTGAGAGGGTAACTGCCCCGTCAGGTTGAATTGAGAGGGTAACTGCCCCGTCAGGTTGAATTGAATGGGTAACTGCCCCGTCAGGTTGAATTGAGATGGTAACTGCCCCCTCAGGTTGAATTGAGAGGGTAACTGCCCCGTCAGGTTGAATTGAGAGGGTAAGTGCCCCGTCAGGTTGAATTGAGAGGGTAACTGCCCCCTCAGGTTGAATTGAGAGGGTAACTGCCCCGTCAGGTTGAATTGAGAGGGTAACTGCCCCGTCAGGTTGAATTGAGAGTGTAACTGCCCCGTCAGTGATTCATCACATTGTTTTGACATTTCAACATTCATTAATTGGAGACATTCATTAGAACAAATAAGATATTTAACATAGCAAAAAAGGCAATTCGCTACATATACAGATAAATCAAATACATTTTTATTTGTCACATGCTAACTAGGCTAGCTGAGTAGGTTCTATCTGCGGACCGCAAACTAGGGGGTGCGGCGTTTAGTGACGATCGCCCACACACCCTGCCCACCATGTAGTGCCAAGCAAGAGTTGGGTTCATTAGCGTCTGGCTTCAGCAGATATGTGTACTAGCTAGCTAGGCTAAAAACGAAAGATGTACTGTCACAGCGGCTAGTGCGCTAGTAGTCTGAATGCCCTTTAGCTAGCTTGCTAGCCGCTAACCACTAGCTAGCACGCTAGCAGCATTAGCTGACTAATCCTTGAGTAAACAATTCTGGGCAGCAATTCTGTTGAGAGCAGTAGCAACGCTGTCAAAAAAGCCACGGTAGCAAGGATTATCTACACCTACTGAGCAGCTCGTGTTATAGACAGAAACGTGCTACATGGCAGACCAATCAGAACTCATCTCTCGGCATGTCCAGCCATTATTGCAGCTAGCGGGAAGGTTCCTGTTTTTTTCCCGTGGCTAAACCGACTAGGCTCGTAATTTAACTGTTTTATTCATATTTACCAATGGCGTACAAGTTTGTTATTTAGGCCCATGAAAGTTCACCTGTTCCAGAAGGCATTTATGCAAAAAAATAAACAAATTTTGATTTAATAAAATCAAAAAAAGTGACGTGCGACATAGGCCTAGCTTCCTGACGCGTATAATATAATAATATATAATAACAGATCAGCTATTTTGGAAAAACATATGTATTAGTTAATGTACAGACAAAATGAAAATCGTCCGTCCAGATCTGGCTCCACTAAATCATCCGTCCAGATCTGGCTCCACTAAATCATCCGTCCAGATCTGGCTCCACTAAATCATCCGTCCAGATCTGGCTCCACTAAATCATCCGTCCAGATCTGGCTCCACTAAATCATCCGTCCAGATCTGGCTCCACTAAATCATCCGTCCAGATCTGGCTCCACTAAATCATCCGTCCAGATCTGGCGCCACTAAATCATCCGTCCAGATCTGGCTCCACTAAATCATCCGTCCAGATCTGGCTCCACTAACTCGTCCAGTTGAGCAGTGACTCTCCCTGCCGCTCAACATCCACTCGAGAGCTTCCCCCCGGCGGGTCCGTTCAGGTGTGCTATCCTATCAGTCCCCTTTGACCTCGAGAGTTATGGCTGCCTCTACCTGACTGGCAGGAACTGTCTGGCCAGAGAAAAGAGACTCATTTCTGTCTGGCAGTAACTGTCTGGCCAGAGAAAAGAGACTCATTTCTGACTGGCGGTAACTGTCTGGCCAGAGAAAAGAGACTCATTTCTGACTGGCGGGAACTGTCTGGCCAGAGAAAAGAGACTCATTTCTGACTGGCGGTAACTGTCTGGCCAGAGAAAAGAGACTCATTTCTGACTGGCGGTAACTGTCTGGCCAGAGAAAAGAGACTCATTTCTGACTGGCGGTAACTGTCTGGCCAGAGAAAAGAGACTAATTTCTGTCTGGCAGTAACTGTCTGGCCAGAGAAAAGAGACTAATTTCTGTCTGGCAGGAACTGTCTGGCCAGAGAAAAGAGACTCATTTCTGACTGGCAGGAACTGTCTGGCCAGAGAAAAGAGACTCATTTCTGACTGGCAGGAACTGTCTAGCCAGAGAAAAGAGACTCATTTCTGTCTGGCAGTAACTGTCTGGCCAGAGAAAAGAGACTCATTTCTGACTGGCAGGAACTGTTTGGCCAGAGAAAAGAGACTCATTTCTGACTGGTGGTAACTGTCTGGCCAGAGAAAAGAGACTCATTTCTGACTGGCAGGAACTGTCTGGCCAGAGAAAAGAGTCTCATTTCTGACTGGCAGGAACTGTCTGGCCAGAGAAAAGAGACTCATTTCTGACTGGCGGCAACTGTCTGGCCAGAGAAAAGAGACTAATTTCTGACTGGCAGGAACTGTCTGGCCAGAGAAAAGAGACTCATTTCTGACTGGCGGCAACTGTCTGGCCAGAGAAAAGAGACTCATTTCTGACTGGCAGTAACTGTCTGGCCAGAGAAAAGAGACTCATTTCTGACTGGCAGTAACTGTCTGGCCAGAGAAAAGAGACTCATTTCTGACTGGCAGTAACTGTCTGGCCAGAGAAAAGAGACTCATTTCTGACTGGCGGTAACTGTCTGGCCAGAGAAAAGAGACTCATTTCTGACTGGCGGGAACTGTCTGGCCAGAGAAAAGAGACTCATTTCTGACTGGCAAGATGTTCAAGAAGTTGAAGTTAGACCCGAATCATGTCCTGTTTCAGTAGTCGTGTGCGTTAATCAAACGCTCGAACTGTTTGTGACTATTTAAATTGTGTACGGGCTCCGTTTTATCAGGAACTAATCCTTCTGAGGCCACCTAGGTCACCAAGGCAGTCTGAATAGGAACTATCTGGCTGGTTCAGAGGTTTCAGAGTCGGGAAATGTACTATACTGGGTTTATATTTCATGATTAGTTGGGGATTATTTTAATACTCTCCAGCCTTTGGAGATTGTGGTAATTGGTTCTAGAAAGGAAAGCAGTCAGGAGTGACTGATCATGAGGGCGATTCAGCACACTCTCTGGTCTGGGGTTATCCAGAGGTACTGGGAGAGAGAGAGAACGGCAGGAGAGATGGGGAGGGAGAGAGAACAGCAGGGGAGACGGGGAGGGAGAGAGAACAGCAGGAGAGATGGGGAGGGAGAGAGAACAGCAGGGGAGATGGGGAGGGAGAGAGAACAGCAGGGGAGACGGGGAGGGAGAGAGAACAGCAGGAGAGAAAGAGCGAGGGGGACAGAGAGATTAGGAAAATAGCAGGAGAGATAGAGAACAGCAGGGGAGATGGGGAGGGAGAGAGAACAGCAGGGGAGATGGGGAGAGAGAGAGAACAGCAGGGGAGATGGGGAGGGAGAGAGAACAGCAGGGGAGATGGGGAGGGAGAGAGAACAGCAGGGGAGATGGGGAGGGAGAGAGAACAGCAGGGGAGATGGGGAGAGAGAGAGAACAGCAGGGGAGATGGGGAGGGAGAGAGAACAGCAGGGGAGATGGGGAGGGAGAGAGAACAGCAGGGGAGATGGGGAGGGAGACTGAACAGCAGGGGAGATGGGGAGGGAGAGAGAACAGCAGGGGAGATGGGGAGGGAGAGAGAACAGCAGGGGAGATGGGGAGGGAGAGAGAACAGCAGGGGAGATGGGGAGAGAGAGAGAACAGCAGGGGAGATGGGGAGGGAGAGAGAACAGCAGGGGAGATGGGGAGGGAGAGAGAACAGCAGGGGAGATGAGGAGGGAGAGAGAACAGCAGGGGAGATGAGGAGGGAGAGAGAACAGCAGGGGAGATGGGGAGAGAGAGAGAACAGCAGGGGAGATGGGGAGGGAGCGAGAACAGCAGGGGAGATGGGGAGGGGGAGAGAACAGCAGGGGAGATGGGGAGGGAGAGAGAACAGCAGGGGAGATGGGGAGGGGGAGAGAACAGCAGGGGAGATGGGGAGGGAGAGAGAACAGCAGGGGAGATGGGGAGGGAGAGAGAACAGCAGGGGAGATGGGGAGGGAGAGAGAACAGCAGGGGAGATGGGGAGGGAGAGAGAACAGCAGGGGAGATGGGGAGGGAGAGAGAACAGCAGGGGAGATGGGGAGGGAGAGAGAACAGCAGGGGAGATGGGGAGGGAGAGAGAACAGCAGGGGAGATGGGGAGGGAGAGAGAACAGCAGGGGAGATGAGGAGGGAGAGAGAACAGCAGGCGAGATGGGGAGGGAGAGAGAACAGCAGGGGAGATGGGGAGGGAGAGAGAACAGCAGGGGAGATGGGGAGGGAGAGAGAACAGCAGGGGAGATGGGGAGGGAGAGAGAACAGCAGGGGAGATGAGGAGGGAGAGAGAACAGCAGGCGAGATGGGGAGGGAGAGAGAACAGCAGGGGAGATGGGGAGGGAGAGAGAACAGCAGGGGAGATGGGGAGGGAGAGAGAACAGCAGGGGAGATGGGGAGGGAGAGAGAACATCAGGGGAGATGGGGAGGGAGACTGAACAGCAGGGGAGATGGGGAGGGAGAGAGAACATCAGGGGAGATGGGGAGGGAGAGAGAACAGCAGGGGAGATGGGGAGGGAGACTGAACAGCAGGGGAGATGGGGAGGGAGAGAGAACATCAGGGGAGATGGGGAGGGAGAGAGAACAGCAGGGGAGATGGGGAGGGAGAGAGAACAGCAGGGGAGATGGGGAGGGAGCGAGAACAGCAGGGGAGATGGGGAGGGAGAGAGAACAGCAGGGGAGATGGGGAGGGAGAGAGAACAGCAGGGGAGATGGGGAGGGAGAGAGAACAGCAGGGGAGATGGGGAGGGAGAGAGAACAGCAGGGGAGATGGGGAGGGAGAGAGAACAGCAGGGGAGATGGGGAGGGAGAGAGAACAGCAGGGGAGATGGGGAGGGGGAGAGAACAGCAGGGGAGATGGGGAGGGAGAGAGAACAGCAGGGGAGATGGGGAGGGAGAGAGAACAGCAGGGGAGATGGGGAGGGAGAGAGAACAGCAGGGGAGATGGGGAGGGGGAGAGAACAGCAGGGGAGATGGGGAGGGAGAGAGAACAGCAGGGGAGATGGGGAGGGAGAGAGAACAGCAGGGGAGATGGGGAGGGGGAGAGAACAGCAGGGGAGATGGGGAGGGAGAGAGAACAGCAGGGGAGATGGGGAGGGGGAGAGAACAGCAGGGGAGATGGGGAGGGTGAGAGAACAGTAGGGGAGATGGGGAGGGAGAGAGAACAGCAGGGGAGATGGGGAGGGAGAGAGAACAGCAGGGGAGATGGGGAGGGAGAGAGAACAGCAGGGGAGATGGGGAGGGAGAGAGAACAGCAGGGGAGATGGGGAGGGAGAGAGAACAGCAGGGGAGTTGGGGAGGGAGAGAGAACAGCAGGGGAGATGGGGAGGGTGAGAGAACAGCAGGGGAGATGGGGAGGGAGAGAGAACAGCAGGGGAGATGGGGAGGGAGAGAGAACAGCAGGGGAGACGGGGAGGGAGAGAGAACAGCAGGGGAGACGGGGAGGGAGAGAGAACAGCAGGGGAGACGGGGAGGGAGAGAGAACAGCAGGGGAGATGGGGAGGGAGAGAGAACAGCAGGGGAGACGGGGAGGGAGATAGAACAGCAGGGGAGACGGGGAGGGAGAGAGAACAGCAGGGGAGACGGGGAGGGAGAGAGAACAGCAGGGGAGACGGGGAGGGAGAGAGAACAGCAGGGGAGATGGGGAGGGAGAGAGAACAGCAGGGGAGATGGGGAGGGAGAGAGAACAGCAGGGGAGATGGGGAGGGAGAGAGAACAGCAGGGGAGACGGGGAGGGAGAGAGAACAGCAGGGGAGATGGGGAGGGAGAGAGAACAGCAGGGGAGACGGGGAGGGAGAGAGAACAGCAGGGGAGACGGGGAGGGAGAGAGAACAGCAGGGGAGAGAGTTGAGGAAATGAGCTTCCACAAATATAGATTTAGACTAAATAAATAAACTGATAATAATAATAATAATAATAATAATAAAATGATAAACTTGTGACAGACGGATGACAGAGAACAACCCATTAGAGAGCTGGCCACCCCCGTAGAGAACACCCCATTAGAGAGCTGGCCACCCCCGTAGAGAACAACCCATTAGAGAGCTGGCCACCCCCGTAGAGAACTACCCATTAGAGAGCTGGCCACCCCCGTAGAGAACAACCCATTAGAGAGCTGGCCACCCCCGTAGAGAACACCCCATTAGAGAGCTGGCCACCCCCATAGAGAACACCCCATTAGAGAGCTGGCCACCCCCGTAGAGAACACCCCATTAGAGAGCAGGCCACCCCCGTAGAGAACACCCCATTAGAGAGCTGGCCACCCCCATAGTGAACTACCCATTAGAGAGCTGGCCACCCCCGTAGAGAACTACCCATTAGAGAGCTGGCCACCCCCATAGAGAACAACCCATTAGAGAGCTGGCCACCCCCGTAGAGAACTACCCATTAGAGAGCTGGCCACCCCCGTAGAGAACAACCCATTAGAGAGCTGGCCACCCACGTAGAGAACAACCCATTAGAGAGCTGGCCACCCCCGCAGAGAACAACCCATTAGAGAGCTGGCCACCCCCACAGAGAACAACCCATTAGAGAGCTGGCCACCCCCGCAGAGAACAACCCATTAGAGAGCTGGCCACCCCCATAGAGAACAACCCATTAGAGAGCTGGCCACCCCTGTAGAGAACAACCCATTAGAGAGCTGGCCACCCCTGTAGAGAACAACCCATTAGAGAGCTGGCCACCCCCACAGAGAACAACCCATTAGAGAGCTGGCCACCCCCATAGAGAACAACCCATTAGAGAGCTGGCCACCCCCATAGAGAACAACCCATTAGAGAGCAGGCCACCCCTGTAGAGAACAACCCATTAGAGAGCTGGCCACCCCCGTAGAGAACAACCCATTAGAGAGCATGCCACCCCCGTAGAGAACAACCCATTAGAGAGCTGGCCACCCCCGTAGAGAACAACCCATTAGAGAGCTGGCCACCCCCGTAGAGAACAACCCATTAGAGAGCAGGCCACCCCCACAGAGAACAACCCATTAGAGAGTTGGCCACCCCCACAGAGAACAACCCATTAGAGAGTTGGCCACCCCTGTAGAGAACAACCCATTAGAGAGCAGGCCACCCCCACAGAGAACAACCCATTAGAGAGTTGGCCACCCCCACAGAGAACAACCCATTAGAGAGCAGGCCACCCCTGTAGAGAACAACCCATTAGAGAGCTGGCCACCCCCGTAGAGAACAACCCATTAGAGAGCAGGCCACCCCCGTAGAGAACAACCCATTAGAGAGCTGGCCACCCCCACAGAGAACAACCCATTAGAGAGCTGGTCACCCCCACAGAGAACAACCCATTAGAGAGCTGGCCACCCCCGTAGAGAACTACCCATTAGAGAGCTGGCCACCCCCGTAGAGAACTACCCATTAGAGAGCTGGCCACCCCCGTAGAGAACAACCCATTAGAGAGCAGGCCACCCCTGTAGAGAACAACACATTAGAGAGCTGGCCACCCCCGTAGAGAACAACCCATTAGAGAGCAGGCCACCCCGTAGAGAACAAACCATTAGAGAGCTGGCCACCCCCATAGAGAACTACCCATTAGAGAGCTGGCCACCCCCGTAGAGAACAACCCATTAGAGAGCAGGCCACCCCCACAGAGAACAACCCATTACAGAGTTTGCCACCCCCACAGAGAACAACCCATTAGAGAGTTGGCCACCCCCACAGAGAACAACCCATTAGAGAGCTGGCCACCCCCACAGAGAACAACCCATTATAGAGCTGGCCACCCCCGTAGAGAACAACCCATTATAGAGCTGGCCACCCCCGTAGAGAACAAACCATTAGAGAGTTGGCCACCCCCATAGAGAACAACCCATTAGAGAGCAGGCCACCCCCATAGAGAACAACCCATTAGAGAGCAGGCCACCCCCATAGAGAACAACCCATTAGAGAGCAGGCCACCCCCATAGAGAACAACCCATTAGAGAGCTGACCACCCCCACAGAGAACAACCCATTAGAGAGCTGGCCACCCCCGTAGAGAACAACCCATTAGAGAGTTGGCCACCCCCGTAGAGAACAACCCATTAGAGAGCTGGCCACCCCCATAGAGAACAGCCCATTAGAGAGCTGGCCACCCCCATAGAGAACAACCCATTAGAGAGCTGGCCACCCCCACAGAGAGTTGGCCACCCCCACAGAGAACAACCCATTAGAGAGCAGGCCACCCCCACAGAGAACAACCCATTAGAGAGCTGGCCACCCCCACAGAGAACAACCCATTAGAGAGCTGGCCACCCCCATAGAGAGCTGGCCACCCCCGCTGAGAACAACCCATTAGAGAGCTGGTCACCCCCATAGAGAACAACCCATTAGAGAGCTGGCCACCCCCACAGAGAACAACCCATTAGAGAGCTGGCCACCCCGTAGAGAACAACCCATTAGAGAGCTGGCCACCCCCACAGAGAACAACCCATTAGAGAGCTGGCCACCCCCGTAGAGAACAACCCATTAGAGAGTTGGCCACCCCCGTAGAGAACTACCCATTAGAGAGCTGGTCACCCCCGTAGAGAACTACCCATTAGAGAGTTGGCCACCCCCATAGAGAACAACCCATTAGAGAGCTGGCCACCCCCATAGAGAACAACCCATTAGAGAGCTGGCCACCCCCATAGAGAACAACCCATTAGAGAGCAGGCCACCCCCGTAGAGAACAACCCATTAGAGAGCTGGCCACCCCCGTAGAGAACAACCCATTAGAGAGCTGGCCACCCCCACAGAGGACAACCCATTAGAGAGCTGGCCACCCCCACAGAGAACAACCCATTATAGAGCTGGCCACCCCCGTAGAGAACAACCCATTAGAGAGCAGGCCACCCCCGTAGAGAACAACCCATTACAGAGCAGGCCACCCCCGTAGAGAACAACCCATTAGAGAGTTGGCCACCCCCACAGAGAACAACCCATTAGAGAGCTGGCCACCCCCACAGAGAACAACCCATTAGAGAGCTGGCCACCCCCGTAGAGAACAACCCATTAGAGAGCTGGCCACCCCCGTAGAGAACAACCCATTATAGAGCTGGCCACCCCCGTAGAGAACAAACCATTAGAGAGTTGGCCACCCCCATAGAGAACAACCCATTAGAGAGCAGGCCACCCCCATAGAGAACAACCCATTAGAGAGCAGGCCACCCCCATAGAGAACAACCCATTAGAGAGCAGGCCACCCCCATAGAGAACAACCCATTAGAGAGCTGGCCACCCCCACAGAGAACAACCCATTAGAGAGCTGGCCACCCCCGTAGAGAACAACCCATTAGAGAGTTGGCCACCCCCGTAGAGAACAACCCATTAGAGAGCTGGCCACCCCCATAGAGAACAACCCATTAGAGAGCTGGCCACCCCCATAGAGAACAACCCATTAGAGAGCTGGCCACCCCCACAGAGAGTTGGCCACCCCCACAGAGAACAACCCATTAGAGAGCAGGCCACCCCCACAGAGAACAACCCATTAGAGAGCTGGCCACCCCCATAGAGAGCTGGCCACCCCCGCTGAGAACAACCCATTAGAGAGCTGGTCACCCCCATAGAGAACAACCCATTAGAGAGCTGGCCACCCCCACAGAGAACAACCCATTAGAGAGCTGGCCACCCCGTAGAGAACAACCCATTAGAGAGCTGGCCACCCCCACAGAGAACAACCCATTAGAGAGCTGGCCACCCCCGTAGAGAACAACCCATTAGAGAGTTGGCCACCCCCGTAGAGAACAACCCATTAGAGAGTTGGCCACCCCCGTAGAGAACTACCCATTAGAGAGCTGGTCACCCCCGTAGAGAACTACCCATTAGAGAGCTGGTCACCCCTGTAGAGAACAACCCATTAGAGAGCTGGCCACCCCCATAGAGAACAACCCATTAGAGAGCAGGCCACCCCCGTAGAGAACAACCCATTAGAGAGCTGGCCACCCCCGTAGAGAACAACCCATTAGAGAGCTGGCCACCCCCACAGAGGACAACCCATTAGAGAGCTGGCCACCCCCACAGAGGACAACCCATTAGAGAGCTGGCCACCCCCACAGAGAACAACCCATTATAGAGCTGGCCACCCCTGTAGAGAACAACCCATTAGAGAGCAGGCCACCCCCGTAGAGAACAACCCATTACAGAGCAGGCCACCCCCGTAGAGAACAACCCATTAGAGAGCTGGCCACCCCCACAGAGAACAACCCATTATAGAGCTGGCCACCCCTGTAGAGAACAACCCATTAGAGAGCAGGCCACCCCCGTAGAGAACAACCCATTACAGAGCAGGCCACCCCCGTAGAGAACAACCCATTAGAGAGCTGGCCACCCCCATAGAGAACAACCCATTAGAGAGCTGGCCACCCCCATAGAGAACAACCCATTAGAGAGCTGGCCACCCCCACAGAGAACAACCCATTAGAGAGCTGGCCACCCCCGTAGAGAACAACCCATTAGAGAGCTGGCCACCCCCGTAGAGAACAACCCATTAGAGAGTTGGCCACCCCCATAGAGAACAACCCATTAGAGAGCTGGCCACCCCCGTAGAGAACAACCCATTAGAGAGCCGGCCACCCCCACAGAGAACAACCCATTAGAGAGCTGGCCACCACCATAGAGAACAACCCATTAGAGAGCAGGCCACCCCCGTAGAGAACAACCCATTAGAGAGCAGGCCACCCCCGTAGAGAACAACCCATTAGAGAGCTGGCCACCCCCACAGAGAACAACCCATTAGAGAGCTGGCCACCCCCGTAGAGAACAACCCATTAGAGAGTTGGCCACCCCCACAGAGAACAACCCATTAGAGAGCTGGCCACCCCCACAGAGAACAACCCATTAGAGAGTTGGCCACCCCCACAGAGAACAACCCATTAGAGAGCTGGCCACCCCCATAGAGAACAACCCATTAGAGAGCCGGCCACCCCCACAGAGACCTGGCCACCCCCGTAGAGAACACCCCATTAGAGAGCCGGCCACCCCCACAGAGAGCTGGCCACCCCCATAGAGAACACCCATTAGAGAGCTGGCCACCCCCACAGAGAACAACCCATTAGAGAGCTGGCCACCCCCGTAGAGAACAACCCATTAGAGAGCTGGCCACCCCCACAGAGAACAACCCATTAGAGAGCAGGCCACCCCCACAGAGAACAACCCATTAGAGAGCTGGCCACCCCCATAGAGAACAACCCATTAGAGAGTTGGCCACCCCCGTAGAGAACAACCCATTAGAGAGCTGGCCACCCCCGTAGAGAACAACCCATTAGAGAGCTGGCCACCCCCATAGAGAACAACCCATTAGAGAGCTGGCCACCCCCATAGAGAACAACCCATTAGATAGCTGGCCACCCCCGTAGAGAACAACCCATTAGAGAGCTGGCCACCCCCACAGAGAACAACCCATTAGAGAGCAGGCCACCCCCGTAGAGAACAACCCATTAGAGAGCTGGCCACCCCCATAGAGAACAACCCATTAGAGAGCTGGCCACCCCCGTAGAGAACAACCCATTAGAGAGCTGGCCACCCCCGTAGAGAACAACCCATTAGAGAGCTGGCCACCCCCGTAGAGAACAACCCATTAGAGAGCAGGCCACCCCCACAAAGACCAACCCATTAGAGAGCTGGCCACCCCCCTAGAGAACAACCCATTAGAGAGCCGGCCACCCCCGTAGAGAACAACCCATTAGAGAGCTGGCCACCCCGTAGAGAACAACCCATTATAGAGCTGGCCACCCCCGTAGAGAACAACCCATTAGAGAGCAGGCCACCCCCACAGAGAACAACCCATTAGAGAGTTGGCCACCCCCATAGAGAACAACCCATTAGAGAGTTGGCCACCCCCATAGAGAACAACCCATTAGAGAGTTGGCCACCCCCGTAGAGAACAACCCATTAGAGAGCTGGCCACCCCCACAGAGAACAACCCATTAGAGAGCTGGCCACCCCCACAGAGAACAACCCATTAGAGAGTTGGCCACCCCCGTAGAGAACAACCCATTAGAGAGCAGGCCACCCCCGTAGAGAACAACCCATTACAGAGCAGGCCACCCCCGTAGAGAACAACCCATTAGAGAGCTGGCCACCCCCATAGAGAACAACCCATTAGAGAGCTGGCCACCCCCATAGAGAACAACCCATTAGAGAGCTGGCCACCCCCACAGAGAACAACCCATTAGAGAGCTGGCCACCCCCGTAGAGAACAACCCATTAGAGAGCTGGCCACCCCCGTAGAGAACAACCCATTAGAGAGCTGGCCACCCCCGTAGAGAACAACCCATTAGAGAGTTGGCCACCCCCATAGAGAACAACCCATTAGAGAGCTGGCCACCCCCGTAGAGAACAACCCATTAGAGAGCCGGCCACCCCCACAGAGAACAACCCATTAGAGAGCTGGCCACCACCATAGAGAACAACCCATTAGAGAGCAGGCCACCCCCGTAGAGAACAACCCATTAGAGAGCAGGCCACCCCCGTAGAGAACAACCCATTAGAGAGCTGGCCACCCCCACAGAGAACAACCCATTAGAGAGCTGGCCACCCCCGTAGAGAACAACCCATTAGAGAGCAGGCCACCCCCACAGAGACCAACCCATTAGAGAGCTGGCCACCCCCCTAGAGAACAACCCATTAGAGAGCCGGCCACCCCCGTAGAGAACAACCCATTAGAGAGCTGGCCACCCCGTAGAGAACAACCCATTATAGAGCTGGCCACCCCCGTAGAGAACAACCCATTAGAGAGCAGGCCACCCCCACAGAGAACAACCCATTAGAGAGTTGGCCACCCCCATAGAGAACAACCCATTAGAGAGTTGGCCACCCCCATAGAGAACAACCCATTAGAGAGTTGGCCACCCCCGTAGAGAACAACCCATTAGAGAGCTGGCCACCCCCACAGAGAACAACCCATTAGAGAGCTGGCCACCCCCACAGAGAACAACCCATTAGAGAGTTGGCCCACCCCGTAGAGAACAACCCATTAGAGAGCAGGCCACCCCCACAGAGAACAACCCATTAGAGAGCTGGCCACCCCCGTAGAGAACAACCCATTAGAGAGCTGGCCACCCCCACAGAGAACAACCCATTAGAGAGTTGGCCACCCCCATAGAGAACAAACCATTAGAGAGTTGGCCACCCCCATAGAGAACAACCCATTAGAGAGCAGGCCACCCCCATAGAGAACAACCCATTAGAGAGCAGGCCACCCCCATAGAGAACAACCCATTAGAGAGCAGGCCACCCCCATAGAGAACAACCCATTAGAGAGCAGGCCACCCCCATAGAGAACAACCCATTAGAGAGCTGACCACCCCCACAGAGAACAACCCATTAGAGAGCTGGCCACCCCCGTAGAGAACAACCCATTAGAGAGCAGGCCACCCCCGTAGAGAACAACCCATTAGAGAGCTGGCCACCCCCACAGAGAACAACCCATTAGAGAGCTGGTCACCCCCACAGAGAACAACCCATTAGAGAGCTGGCCACCCCCGTAGAGAACTACCCATTAGAGAGCTGGCCACCCCCGTAGAGAACTACCCATTAGAGAGCTGGCCACCCCCGTAGAGAACAACCCATTAGAGAGCAGGCCACCCCTGTAGAGAACAACACATTAGAGAGCTGGCCACCCCCGTAGAGAACAACCCATTAGAGAGCAGGCCACCCCGTAGAGAACAAACCATTAGAGAGCTGGCCACCCCCATAGAGAACTACCCATTAGAGAGCTGGCCACCCCCGTAGAGAACAACCCATTAGAGAGCAGGCCACCCCCACAGAGAACAACCCATTACAGAGTTTGCCTCCCCCACAGAGAACAACCCATTAGAGAGTTGGCCACCCCCACAGAGAACAACCCATTAGAGAGCTGGCCACCCCCACAGAGAACAACCCATTAGAGAGCTGGCCACCCCCGTAGAGAACAACCCATTATAGAGCTGGCCACCCCCGTAGAGAACAAACCATTAGAGAGTTGGCCACCCCCATAGAGAACAACCCATTAGAGAGCAGGCCACCCCCATAGAGAACAACCCATTAGAGAGCAGGCCACCCCCACAGAGAACAACCCATTAGAGAGCAGGCCACCCCCATAGAGAACAACCCATTAGAGAGCAGGCCACCCCCATAGAGAACAACCCATTAGAGAGCTGACCACCCCCACAGAGAACAACCCATTAGAGAGCTGGCCACCCCCGTAGAGAACAACCCATTAGAGAGTTGGCCACCCCCGTAGAGAACAACCCATTAGAGAGCTGGCCACCCCCATAGAGAACAACCCATTAGAGAGCTGGCCACCCCCATAGAGAACAACCCATTAGAGAGCTGGCCACCCCCACAGAGAGTTGGCCACCCCCACAGAGAACAACCCATTAGAGAGCAGGCCACCCCCACAGAGAACAACCCATTAGAGAGCTGGCCACCCCCACAGAGAACAACCCATTAGAGAGCTGGCCACCCCCATAGAGAGCTGGCCACCCCCGCTGAGAACAACCCATTAGAGAGCTGGTCACCCCCATAGAGAACAACCCATTAGAGAGCTGGCCACCCCCACAGAGAACAACCCATTAGAGAGCTGGCCACCCCATAGAGAACAACCCATTAGAGAGCTGGCCACCCCCACAGAGAACAACCCATTAGAGAGCTGGCCACCCCCGTAGAGAACAACCCATTAGAGAGTTGGCCACCCCCGTAGAGAACTACCCATTAGAGAGCTGGTCACCCCCGTAGAGAACTACCCATTAGAGAGTTGGCCACCCCCATAGAGAACAACCCATTAGAGAGCTGGCCACCCCCATAGAGAACAACCCATTAGAGAGCTGGCCACCCCCATAGAGAACAACCCATTAGAGAGCAGGCCACCCCCGTAGAGAACAACCCATTAGAGAGCTGGCCACCCCCGTAGAGAACAACCCATTAGAGAGCTGGCCACCCCCACAGAGGACAACCCATTAGAGAGCTGGCCACCCCCACAGAGAACAACCCATTATAGAGCTGGCCACCCCTGTAGAGAACAACCCATTAGAGAGCAGGCCACCCCCGTAGAGAACAACCCATTACAGAGCAGGCCACCCCCGTAGAGAACAACCCATTAGAGAGTTGGCCACCCCCACAGAGAACAACCCATTAGAGAGCTGGCCACCCCCACAGAGAACAACCCATTAGAGAGCTGGCCACCCCCGTAGAGAACAACCCATTAGAGAGCTGGCCACCCCCGTAGAGAACAACCCATTATAGAGCTGGCCACCCCCGTAGAGAACAAACCATTAGAGAGTTGGCCACCCCCATAGAGAACAACCCATTAGAGAGCAGGCCACCCCCATAGAGAACAACCCATTAGAGAGCAGGCCACCCCCACAGAGAACAACCCATTAGAGAGCTGGCCACCCCCACAGAGAACAACCCATTAGAGAGCAGGCCACCCCCGTAGAGAACAACCCATTAGAGAGCTGGCCACCCCCGTAGAGAACAACCCATTAGAGAGCTGGCCACCCCCACAGAGGACAACCCATTAGAGAGCTGGCCACCCCCACAGAGAACAACCCATTATAGAGCTGGCCACCCCCGTAGAGAACAACCCATTAGAGAGCAGGCCACCCCCGTAGAGAACAACCCATTACAGAGCAGGCCACCCCCGTAGAGAACAACCCATTAGAGAGTTGGCCACCCCCACAGAGAACAACCCATTAGAGAGCTGGCCACCCCCACAGAGAACAACCCATTAGAGAGCTGGCCACCCCCGTAGAGAACAACCCATTAGAGAGCTGGCCACCCCCGTAGAGAACAACCCATTATAGAGCTGGCCACCCCCGTAGAGAACAAACCATTAGAGAGTTGGCCACCCCCATAGAGAACAACCCATTAGAGAGCAGGCCACCCCCATAGAGAACAACCCATTAGAGAGCAGGCCACCCCCACAGAGAACAACCCATTAGAGAGCAGGCCACCCCCATAGAGAACAACCCATTAGAGAGCAGGCCACCACCATAGAGAACAACCCATTAGAGAGCTGGCCACCCCCACAGAGAACAACCCATTAGAGAGCTGGCCACCCCCGTAGAGAACAACCCATTAGAGAGTTGGCCACCCCCGTAGAGAACAACCCATTAGATAGCTGGCCACCCCCATAGAGAACAACCCATTAGAGAGCTGGCCACCCCCATAGAGAACAACCCATTAGAGAGCTGGCCACCCCCACAGAGAGTTGGCCACCCCCACAGAGAACAACCCATTAGAGAGCAGGCCACCCCCACAGAGAACAACCCATTAGAGAGCTGGCCACCCCCATAGAGAGCTGGCCACCCCCGCTGAGAACAACCCATTAGAGAGCTGGTCACCCCCATAGAGAACAACCCATTAGAGAGCTGGCCACCCCCACAGAGAACAACCCATTAGAGAGCTGGCCACCCCGTAGAGAACAACCCATTAGAGAGCTGGCCACCCCCACAGAGAACAACCCATTAGAGAGCTGGCCACCCCCGTAGAGAACAACCCATTAGAGAGTTGGCCACCCCCGTAGAGAACTACCCATTAGAGAGCTGGTCACCCCCGTAGAGAACTACCCATTAGAGAGCTGGTCACCCCTGTAGAGAACAACCCATTAGAGAGCTGGCCACCCCCATAGAGAACAACCCATTAGAGAGCAGGCCACCCCCGTAGAGAACAACCCATTAGAGAGCTGGCCACCCCCGTAGAGAACAACCCATTAGAGAGCTGGCCACCCCCACAGAGGACAACCCATTAGAGAGCTGGCCACCCCCACAGAGAACAACCCATTATAGAGCTGGCCACCCCTGTAGAGAACAACCCATTAGAGAGCAGGCCACCCCCGTAGAGAACAACCCATTACAGAGCAGGCCACCCCCGTAGAGAACAACCCATTAGAGAGCTGGCCACCCCCATAGAGAACAACCCATTAGAGAGCTGGCCACCCCCATAGAGAACAACCCATTAGAGAGCTGGCCACCCCCACAGAGAACAACCCATTAGAGAGCTGGCCACCCCCGTAGAGAACAACCCATTAGAGAGCTGGCCACCCCCGTAGAGAACAACCCATTAGAGAGTTGGCCACCCCCATAGAGAACAACCCATTAGAGAGCTGGCCACCCCCGTAGAGAACAACCCATTAGAGAGCCGGCCACCCCCACAGAGAACAACCCATTAGAGAGCTGGCCACCACCATAGAGAACAACCCATTAGAGAGCAGGCCACCCCCGTAGAGAACAACCCATTAGAGAGCAGGCCACCCCCGTAGAGAACAACCCATTAGAGAGCTGGCCACCCCCACAGAGAACAACCCATTAGAGAGCTGGCCACCCCCGTAGAGAACAACCCATTAGAGAGTTGGCCACCCCCACAGAGAACAACCCATTAGAGAGCTGGCCACCCCCACAGAGAACAACCCATTAGAGAGTTGGCCACCCCCACAGAGAACAACCCATTAGAGAGCTGGCCACCCCCATAGAGAACAACCCATTAGAGAGCCGGCCACCCCCACAGAGACCTGGCCACCCCCGTAGAGAACACCCCATTAGAGAGCCGGCCACCCCCACAGAGAGCTGGCCACCCCCATAGAGAACACCCATTAGAGAGCTGGCCACCCCCACAGAGAACAACCCATTAGAGAGCTGGCCACCCCCGTAGAGAACAACCCATTAGAGAGCTGGCCACCCCCACAGAGAACAACCCATTAGAGAGCAGGCCACCCCCACAGAGAAGAACCCATTAGAGAGCTGGCCACCCCCATAGAGAACAACCCATTAGAGAGTTGGCCACCCCCGTAGAGAACAACCCATTAGAGAGCTGGCCACCCCCGTAGAGAACAACCCATTAGAGAGCTGGCCACCCCCATAGAGAACAACCCATTAGAGAGCTGGCCACCCCCATAGAGAACAACCCATTAGAGAGCTGGCCACCCCCGTAGAGAACAACCCATTAGAGAGCTGGCCACCCCCACAGAGAACAACCCATTAGAGAGCAGGCCACCCCCGTAGAGAACAACCCATTAGAGAGCTGGCCACCCCCATAGAGAACAACCCATTAGAGAGCTGGCCACCCCCGTAGAGAACAACCCATTAGAGAGCTGGCCACCCCCGTAGAGAACAACCCATTAGAGAGCTGGCCACCCCCGTTGAGAACAACCCATTAGAGAGCAGGCCACCCCCACAGAGACCAACCCATTAGAGAGCTGGCCACCCTCCTAGAGAACAACCCATTAGAGAGCCGGCCACCCCCGTAGAGAACAACCCATTAGAGAGCTGGCCACCCCGTAGAGAACAACCCATTATAGAGCTGGCCACCCCCGTAGAGAACAACCCATTAGAGAGCAGGCCACCCCCACAGAGAACAACCCATTAGAGAGTTGGCCACCCCCATAGAGAACAACCCATTAGAGAGTTGGCCACCCCCATAGAGAACAACCCATTAGAGAGTTGGCCACCCCCGTAGAGAACAACCCATTAGAGAGCTGGCCACCCCCACAGAGAACAACCCATTAGAGAGCTGGCCACCCCCACAGAGAACAACCCATTAGAGAGTTGGCCACCCCCGTAGAGAACAACCCATTAGAGAGCAGGCCACCCCCGTAGAGAACAACCCATTACAGAGCAGGCCACCCCCGTAGAGAACAACCCATTAGAGAGCTGGCCACCCCCATAGAGAACAACCCATTAGAGAGCTGGCCACCCCCATAGAGAACAACCCATTAGAGAGCTGGCCACCCCCACAGAGAACAACCCATTAGAGAGCTGGCCACCCCCGTAGAGAACAACCCATTAGAGAGCTGGCCACCCCCGTAGAGAACAACCCATTAGAGAGTTGGCCACCCCCATAGAGAACAACCCATTAGAGAGCTGGCCACCCCCGTAGAGAACAACCCATTAGAGAGCCGGCCACCCCCACAGAGAACAACCCATTAGAGAGCTGGCCACCACCATAGAGAACAACCCATTAGAGAGCAGGCCACCCCCGTAGAGAACAACCCATTAGAGAGCAGGCCACCCCCGTAGAGAACAACCCATTAGAGAGCTGGCCACCCCCACAGAGAACAACCCATTAGAGAGCTGGCCACCCCCGTAGAGAACAACCCATTAGAGAGTTGGCCACCCCCACAGAGAACAACCCATTAGAGAGCTGGCCACCCCCACAGAGAACAACCCATTAGAGAGTTGGCCACCCCCACAGAGAACAACCCATTAGAGAGCTGGCCACCCCCATAGAGAACAACCCATTAGAGAGCCGGCCACCCCCACAGAGACCTGGCCACCCCCGTAGAGAACACCCCATTAGAGAGCCGGCCACCCCCACAGAGAGCTGGCCACCCCCATAGAGAACACCCATTAGAGAGCTGGCCACCCCCACAGAGAACAACCCATTAGAGAGCTGGCCACCCCCGTAGAGAACAACCCATTAGAGAGCTGGCCACCCCCACAGAGAACAACCCATTAGAGAGCAGGCCACCCCCACAGAGAACAACCCATTAGAGAGCTGGCCACCCCCATAGAGAACAACCCATTAGAGAGTTGGCCACCCCCGTAGAGAACAACCCATTAGAGAGCTGGCCACCCCCGTAGAGAACAACCCATTAGAGAGCTGGCCACCCCCATAGAGAACAACCCATTAGAGAGCTGGCCACCCCCATAGAGAACAACCCATTAGAGAGCTGGCCACCCCCGTAGAGAACAACCCATTAGAGAGCTGGCCACCCCCACAGAGAACAACCCATTAGAGAGCAGGCCACCCCCGTAGAGAACAACCCATTAGAGAGCTGGCCACCCCCATAGAGAACAACCCATTAGAGAGCTGGCCACCCCCGTAGAGAACAACCCATTAGAGAGCTGGCCACCCCCGTAGAGAACAACCCATTAGAGAGCTGGCCACCCCCGTAGAGAACAACCCATTAGAGAGCAGGCCACCCCCACAGAGACCAACCCATTAGAGAGCTGGCCACCCCCCTAGAGAACAACCCATTAGAGAGCCGGCCACCCCCGTAGAGAACAACCCATTAGAGAGCTGGCCACCCCGTAGAGAACAACCCATTATAGAGCTGGCCACCCCCGTAGAGAACAACCCATTAGAGAGCAGGCCACCCCCACAGAGAACAACCCATTAGAGAGTTGGCCACCCCCATAGAGAACAACCCATTAGAGAGTTGGCCACCCCCATAGAGAACAACCCATTAGAGAGTTGGCCACCCCCGTAGAGAACAACCCATTAGAGAGCTGGCCACCCCCACAGAGAACAACCCATTAGAGAGCTGGCCACCCCCACAGAGAACAACCCATTAGAGAGTTGGCCCACCCCGTAGAGAACAACCCATTAGAGAGCAGGCCACCCCCACAGAGAACAACCCATTAGAGAGCTGGCCACCCCCGTAGAGAACAACCCATTAGAGAGCTGGCCACCCCCACAGAGAACAACCCATTAGAGAGTTGGCCACCCCCATAGAGAACAACCCATTAGAGAGCTGGCCACCCCCATAGAGAACAACCCATTAGAGAGTTGGCCTCCCCCACAGAGAACAACCCATTAGAGAGTTGGCCACCCCTGTAGAGAACAACCCATTAGAGAGCAGGCCACCCCCACAGAGAACAACCCATTAGAGAGTTGGCCACCCCCACAGAGAACAACCCATTAGAGAGCAGGCCACCCCTGTAGAGAACAACCCATTAGAGAGCTGGCCACCCCCGTAGAGAACAACCCATTAGAGAGCAGGCCACCCCCGTAGAGAACAACCCATTAGAGAGCTGGCCACCCCCACAGAGAACAACCCATTAGAGAGCTGGTCACCCCCACAGAGAACAACCCATTAGAGAGCTGGCCACCCCCGTAGAGAACTACCCATTAGAGAGCTGGCCACCCCCGTAGAGAACTACCCATTAGAGAGCTGGCCACCCCCGTAGAGAACAACCCATTAGAGAGCAGGCCACCCCTGTAGAGAACAACCCATTAGAGAGCTGGCCACCCCCGTAGAGAACAACCCATTAGAGAGCAGGCCACCCCGTAGAGAACAAACCATTAGAGAGCTGGCCACCCCCATAGAGAACTACCCATTAGAGAGCTGGCCACCCCCGTAGAGAACAACCCATTAGAGAGCAGGCCACCCCCACAGAGAACAACCCATTACAGAGTTTGCCACCCCCACAGAGAACAACCCATTAGAGAGTTGGCCACCCCCACAGAGAACAACCCATTAGAGAGCTGGCCACCCCCACAGAGAACAACCCATTAGAGAGCTGGCCACCCCCGTAGAGAACAACCCATTAGAGAGCTGGCCACCCCCGTAGAGAACAACCCATTATAGAGCTGGCCACCCCCGTAGAGAACAAACCATTAGAGAGTTGGCCACCCCCATAGAGAACAACCCATTAGAGAGCAGGCCACCCCCATAGAGAACAACCCATTAGAGAGCAGGCCACCCCCACAGAGAACAACCCATTAGAGAGCAGGCCACCCCCATAGAGAACAACCCATTAGAGAGCAGGCCACCCCCATAGAGAACAACCCATTAGAGAGCTGACCACCCCCACAGAGAACAACCCATTAGAGAGCTGGCCACCCCCGTAGAGAACAACCCATTAGAGAGCAGGCCACCCCCGTAGAGAACAACCCATTAGAGAGCTGGCCACCCCCACAGAGAACAACCCATTAGAGAGCTGGTCACCCCCACAGAGAACAACCCATTAGAGAGCTGGCCACCCCCGTAGAGAACTACCCATTAGAGAGCTGGCCACCCCCGTAGAGAACTACCCATTAGAGAGCTGGCCACCCCCATAGAGAACAACCCATTAGAGAGCAGGCCACCCCTGTAGAGAACAACACATTAGAGAGCTGGCCACCCCCGTAGAGAACAACCCATTAGAGAGCAGGCCACCCCGTAGAGAACAAACCATTAGAGAGCTGGCCACCCCCATAGAGAACTACCCATTAGAGAGCTGGCCACCCCCGTAGAGAACAACCCATTAGAGAGCAGGCCACCCCCACAGAGAACAACCCATTACAGAGTTTGCCACCCCCACAGAGAACAACCCATTAGAGAGTTGGCCACCCCCACAGAGGACAACCCATTAGAGAGCTGGCCACCCCCACAGAGAACAACCCATTAGAGAGCTGGCCACCCCCGTAGAGAACAACCCATTATAGAGCTGGCCACCCCCGTAGAGAACAAACCATTAGAGAGTTGGCCACCCCCATAGAGAACAACCCATTAGAGAGCAGGCCACCCCCATAGAGAACAACCCATTAGAGAGCAGGCCACCCCCACAGAGAACAACCCATTAGAGAGCAGGCCACCCCCATAGAGAACAACCCATTAGAGAGCAGGCCACCCCCATAGAGAACAACCCATTAGAGAGCTGACCACCCCCACAGAGAACAACCCATTAGAGAGCTGGCCACCCCCGTAGAGAACAACCCATTAGAGAGTTGGCCACCCCCGTAGAGAACAACCCATTAGAGAGCTGGCCACCCCCATAGAGAACAACCCATTAGAGAGCTGGCCACCCCCATAGAGAACAACCCATTAGAGAGCTGGCCACCCCCACAGAGAGTTGGCCACCCCCACAGAGAACAACCCATTAGAGAGCAGGCCACCCCCACAGAGAACAACCCATTAGAGAGCTGGCCACCCCCACAGAGAACAACCCATTAGAGAGCTGGCCACCCCCATAGAGAGCTGGCCACCCCCGCTGAGAACAACCCATTAGAGAGCTGGTCACCCCCATAGAGAACAACCCATTAGAGAGCTGGCCACCCCCACAGAGAACAACCCATTAGAGAGCTGGCCACCCCGTAGAGAACAACCCATTAGAGAGCAGGCCACCCCCACAGAGAACAACCCATTAGAGAGTTGGCCACCCCCATAGAGAACAACCCATTAGAGAGTTGGCCACCCCCATAGAGAACAACCCATTAGAGAGTTGGCCACCCCCGTAGAGAACAACCCATTAGAGAGCTGGCCACCCCCACAGAGAACAACCCATTAGAGAGCTGGCCACTCCCACAGAGAACAACCCATTAGAGAGTTGGCCCACCCCGTAGAGAACAACCCATTAGAGAGCAGGCCACCCCCGCAGAGAACAACCCATTAGAGAGCTGGCCACCCCCGTAGAGAACAACCCATTAGAGAGCTGGCCACCCCCACAGAGAACAACCCATTAGAGAGTTGGCCACCCCCATAGAGAACAACCCATTAGAGAGCTGGCCACCCCCATAGAGAACAACCCATTAGAGAGTTGGCCACCCCCACAGAGAACAACCCATTAGAGAGTTGGCCACCCCTGTAGAGAACAACCCATTAGAGAGCAGGCCACCCCCACAGAGAACAACCCATTAGAGAGTTGGCCACCCCCACAGAGAACAACCCATTAGAGAGCAGGCCACCCCTGTAGAGAACAACCCATTAGAGAGCTGGCCACCCCCGTAGAGAACAACCCATTAGAGAGCAGGCCACCCCCGTAGAGAACAACCCATTAGAGAGCTGGCCACCCCCACAGAGAACAACCCATTAGAGAGCTGGTCACCCCCACAGAGAACAACCCATTAGAGAGCTGGCCACCCCCGTAGAGAACTACCCATTAGAGAGCTGGCCACCCCCGTAGAGAACTACCCATTAGAGAGCTGGCCACCCCCGTAGAGAACAACCCATTAGAGAGCAGGCCACCCCTGTAGAGAACAACCCATTAGAGAGCTGGCCACCCCCGTAGAGAACAACCCATTAGAGAGCAGGCCACCCCGTAGAGAACAAACCATTAGAGAGCTGGCCACCCCCATAGAGAACTACCCATTAGAGAGCTGGCCACCCCCGTAGAGAACAACCCATTGGAGAGCAGGCCACCCCCACAGAGAACAACCCATTACAGAGTTTGCCACCCCCACAGAGAACAACCCATTAGAGAGTTGGCCACCCCCACAGAGAACAACCCATTAGAGAGCTGGCCACCCCCACAGAGAACAACCCATTAGAGAGCTGGCCACCCCCGTAGAGAACAACCCATTAGAGAGCTGGCCACCCCCGTAGAGAACAACCCATTATAGAGCTGGCCACCCCCGTAGAGAACAAACCATTAGAGAGTTGGCCACCCCCATAGAGAACAACCCATTAGAGAGCAGGCCACCCCCATAGAGAACAACCCATTAGAGAGCAGGCCACCCCCACAGAGAACAACCCATTAGAGAGCAGGCCACCCCCATAGAGAACAACCCATTAGAGAGCAGGCCACCCCCATAGAGAACAACCCATTAGAGAGCTGACCACCCCCACAGAGAACAACCCATTAGAGAGCTGGCCACCCCCGTAGAGAACAACCCATTAGAGAGCAGGCCACCCCCGTAGAGAACAACCCATTAGAGAGCTGGCCACCCCCACAGAGAACAACCCATTAGAGAGCT
Organism: Salvelinus fontinalis; assembly: GCF_029448725.1. NCBI lineage: Eukaryota > Metazoa > Chordata > Actinopteri > Salmoniformes > Salmonidae > Salvelinus > Salvelinus fontinalis. The sequence goes on along the minus strand of NC_074683.1, from coordinate 50,375,389 downwards.
GGTCACCCCCACAGAGAACAACCCATTAGAGAGCTGGCCACCCCCGTAGAGAACTACCCATTAGAGAGCTGGCCACCCCCGTAGAGAACTACCCATTAGAGAGCTGGCCACCCCCATAGAGAACAACCCATTAGAGAGCAGGCCACCCCTGTAGAGAACAACCCATTAGAGAGCTGGCCACCCCCGTAGAGAACAACCCATTAGAGAGCTGGCCACCCCCACAGAGAACAACCCATTAGAGAGCAGGCCACCCCCACAGAGAACAACCCATTAGAGAGTTGGCCACCCCCGTAGAGAACAACCCATTAGAGAGCTGGCCACCCCCGTAGAGAACAACCCATTAGAGAGCTGGCCACCCCCATAGAGAACAACCCATTAGAGAGCTGGCCACCCCCATAGAGAACAACCCATTAGAGAGCTGGCCACCCCCGTAGAGAACAACCCATTAGAGAGCTGGCCACCCCCACAGAGAACAACCCATTAGAGAGCAGGCCACCCCCGTAGAGAACAACCCATTAGAGAGCTGGCCACCCCCATAGAGAACAACCCATTAGAGAGCTGGCCACCCCCGTAGAGAACAACCCATTAGAGAGCTGGCCACCCCCGTAGAGAACAACCCATTAGAGAGCTGGCCACCCCCGTAGAGAACAACCCATTAGAGAGCAGGCCACCCCCACAGAGACCAACCCATTAGAGAGCTGGCCACCCCCCTAGAGAACAACCCATTAGAGAGCCGGCCACCCCCGTAGAGAACAACCCATTAGAGAGCTGGCCACCCCGTAGAGAACAACCCATTATAGAGCTGGCCACCCCCGTAGAGAACAACCCATTAGAGAGCAGGCCACCCCCACAGAGAACAACCCATTAGAGAGTTGGCCACCCCCATAGAGAACAACCCATTAGAGAGTTGGCCACCCCCATAGAGAACAACCCATTAGAGAGTTGGCCACCCCCGTAGAGAACAACCCATTAGAGAGCTGGCCACCCCCACAGAGAACAACCCATTAGAGAGCTGGCCACCCCCACAGAGAACAACCCATTAGAGAGTTGGCCCACCCCGTAGAGAACAACCCATTAGAGAGCAGGCCACCCCCACAGAGAACAACCCATTAGAGAGCTGGCCACCCCCGTAGAGAACAACCCATTAGAGAGCTGGCCACCCCCACAGAGAACAACCCATTAGAGAGTTGGCCACCCCCATAGAGAACAACCCATTAGAGAGCTGGCCACCCCCATAGAGAACAACCCATTAGAGAGTTGGCCACCCCCACAGAGAACAACCCATTAGAGAGTTGGCCACCCCTGTAGAGAACAACCCATTAGAGAGCAGGCCACCCCCACAGAGAACAACCCATTAGAGAGTTGGCCACCCCCACAGAGAACAACCCATTAGAGAGCAGGCCACCCCTGTAGAGAACAACCCATTAGAGAGCTGGCCACCCCCGTAGAGAACAACCCATTAGAGAGCAGGCCACCCCCGTAGAGAACAACCCATTAGAGAGCTGGCCACCCCCACAGAGAACAACCCATTAGAGAGCTGGTCACCCCCACAGAGAACAACCCATTAGAGAGCTGGCCACCCCCGTAGAGAACTACCCATTAGAGAGCTGGCCACCCCCGTAGAGAACTACCCATTAGAGAGCTGGCCACCCCCGTAGAGAACAACCCATTAGAGAGCAGGCCACCCCTGTAGAGAACAACCCATTAGAGAGCTGGCCACCCCCGTAGAGAACAACCCATTAGAGAGCAGGCCACCCCGTAGACAACAAACCATTAGAGAGCTGGCCACCCCCATAGAGAACTACCCATTAGAGAGCTGGCCACCCCCGTAGAGAACAACCCATTAGAGAGCAGGCCACCCCCACAGAGAACAACCCATTACAGAGTTTGCCACCCCCACAGAGAACAACCCATTAGAGAGTTGGCCACCCCCACAGAGAACAACCCATTAGAGAGCTGGCCACCCCCACAGAGAACAACCCATTAGAGAGCTGGCCACCCCCGTAGAGAACAACCCATTAGAGAGCTGGCCACCCCCGTAGAGAACAACCCATTATAGAGCTGGCCACCCCCGTAGAGAACAAACCATTAGAGAGTTGGCCACCCCCATAGAGAACAACCCATTAGAGAGCTGGCCACCCCCGTAGAGAACAACCCATTATAGAGCTGGCCACCCCCGTAGAGAACAACCCATTGGAGAGCAGGCCACCCCCACAGAGAACAACCCATTACAGAGTTTGCCACCCCCACAGAGAACAACCCATTAGAGAGTTGGCCACCCCCACAGAGAACAACCCATTAGAGAGCTGGCCACCCCCACAGAGAACAACCCATTAGAGAGCTGGCCACCCCCGTAGAGAACAACCCATTAGAGAGCTGGCCACCCCCGTAGAGAACAACCCATTATAGAGCTGGCCACCCCCGTAGAGAACAAACCATTAGAGAGTTGGCCACCCCCATAGAGAACAACCCATTAGAGAGCAGGCCACCCCCATAGAGAACAACCCATTAGAGAGCAGGCCACCCCCACAGAGAACAACCCATTAGAGAGCAGGCCACCCCCATAGAGAACAACCCATTAGAGAGCAGGCCACCCCCATAGAGAACAACCCATTAGAGAGCTGACCACCCCCACAGAGAACAACCCATTAGAGAGCTGGCCACCCCCGTAGAGAACAACCCATTAGAGAGCAGGCCACCCCCGTAGAGAACAACCCATTAGAGAGCTGGCCACCCCCACAGAGAACAACCCATTAGAGAGCTGGTCACCCCCACAGAGAACAACCCATTAGAGAGCTGGCCACCCCCGTAGAGAACTACCCATTAGAGAGCTGGCCACCCCCGTAGAGAACTACCCATTAGAGAGCTGGCCACCCCCATAGAGAACAACCCATTAGAGAGCAGGCCACCCCTGTAGAGAACAACCCATTAGAGAGCTGGCCACCCCCGTAGAGAACAACCCATTAGAGAGCTGGCCACCCCCACAGAGAACAACCCATTAGAGAGCAGGCCACCCCCACAGAGAACAACCCATTAGAGAGTTGGCCACCCCCGTAGAGAACAACCCATTAGAGAGCTGGCCACCCCCGTAGAGAACAACCCATTAGAGAGCTGGCCACCCCCATAGAGAACAACCCATTAGAGAGCTGGCCACCCCCATAGAGAACAACCCATTAGAGAGCTGGCCACCCCCGTAGAGAACAACCCATTAGAGAGCTGGCCACCCCCACAGAGAACAACCCATTAGAGAGCAGGCCACCCCCGTAGAGAACAACCCATTAGAGAGCTGGCCACCCCCATAGAGAACAACCCATTAGAGAGCTGGCCACCCCCGTAGAGAACAACCCATTAGAGAGCTGGCCACCCCCGTAGAGAACAACCCATTAGAGAGCTGGCCACCCCCGTAGAGAACAACCCATTAGAGAGCAGGCCACCCCCACAGAGACCAACCCATTAGAGAGCTGGCCACCCCCCTAGAGAACAACCCATTAGAGAGCCGGCCACCCCCGTAGAGAACAACCCATTAGAGAGCTGGCCACCCCGTAGAGAACAACCCATTATAGAGCTGGCCACCCCCGTAGAGAACAACCCATTAGAGAGCAGGCCACCCCCACAGAGAACAACCCATTAGAGAGTTGGCCACCCCCATAGAGAACAACCCATTAGAGAGTTGGCCACCCCCATAGAGAACAACCCATTAGAGAGTTGGCCACCCCCGTAGAGAACAACCCATTAGAGAGCTGGCCACCCCCACAGAGAACAACCCATTAGAGAGCTGGCCACCCCCACAGAGAACAACCCATTAGAGAGTTGGCCCACCCCGTAGAGAACAACCCATTAGAGAGCAGGCCACCCCCACAGAGAACAACCCATTAGAGAGCTGGCCACCCCCGTAGAGAACAACCCATTAGAGAGCTGGCCACCCCCACAGAGAACAACCCATTAGAGAGTTGGCCACCCCCATAGAGAACAACCCATTAGAGAGCTGGCCACCCCCATAGAGAACAACCCATTAGAGAGTTGGCCACCCCCACAGAGAACAACCCATTAGAGAGTTGGCCACCCCTGTAGAGAACAACCCATTAGAGAGCAGGCCACCCCCACAGAGAACAACCCATTAGAGAGTTGGCCACCCCCACAGAGAACAACCCATTAGAGAGCAGGCCACCCCTGTAGAGAACAACCCATTAGAGAGCTGGCCACCCCCGTAGAGAACAACCCATTAGAGAGCAGGCCACCCCCGTAGAGAACAACCCATTAGAGAGCTGGCCACCCCCACAGAGAACAACCCATTAGAGAGCTGGTCACCCCCACAGAGAACAACCCATTAGAGAGCTGGCCACCCCCGTAGAGAACTACCCATTAGAGAGCTGGCCACCCCCGTAGAGAACTACCCATTAGAGAGCTGGCCACCCCCGTAGAGAACAACCCATTAGAGAGCAGGCCACCCCTGTAGAGAACAACCCATTAGAGAGCTGGCCACCCCCGTAGAGAACAACCCATTAGAGAGCAGGCCACCCCGTAGACAACAAACCATTAGAGAGCTGGCCACCCCCATAGAGAACTACCCATTAGAGAGCTGGCCACCCCCGTAGAGAACAACCCATTAGAGAGCAGGCCACCCCCACAGAGAACAACCCATTACAGAGTTTGCCACCCCCACAGAGAACAACCCATTAGAGAGTTGGCCACCCCCACAGAGAACAACCCATTAGAGAGCTGGCCACCCCCACAGAGAACAACCCATTAGAGAGCTGGCCACCCCCGTAGAGAACAACCCATTAGAGAGCTGGCCACCCCCGTAGAGAACAACCCATTATAGAGCTGGCCACCCCCGTAGAGAACAAACCATTAGAGAGTTGGCCACCCCCATAGAGAACAACCCATTAGAGAGCAGGCCACCCCCATAGAGAACAACCCATTAGAGAGCAGGCCACCCCCACAGAGAACAACCCATTAGAGAGCAGGCCACCCCCATAGAGAACAACCCATTAGAGAGCAGGCCACCCCCATAGAGAACAACCCATTAGAGAGCTGACCACCCCCACAGAGAACAACCCATTAGAGAGCTGGCCACCCCCGTAGAGAACAACCCATTAGAGAGCAGGCCACCCCCGTAGAGAACAACCCATTAGAGAGCTGGCCACCCCCACAGAGAACAACCCATTAGAGAGCTGGTCACCCCCACAGAGAACAACCCATTAGAGAGCTGGCCACCCCCGTAGAGAACTACCGATTAGAGAGCTGGCCACCCCCGTAGAGAACTACCCATTAGAGAGCTGGCCACCCCCATAGAGAACAACCCATTAGAGAGCAGGCCACCCCTGTAGAGAACAACACATTAGAGAGCTGGCCACCCCCGTAGAGAACAACCCATTAGAGAGCAGGCCACCCCGTAGAGAACAAACCATTAGAGAGCTGGCCACCCCCATAGAGAACTACCCATTAGAGAGCTGGCCACCCCCGTAGAGAACAACCCATTAGAGAGCAGGCCACCCCCACAGAGAACAACCCATTACAGAGTTTGCCACCCCCACAGAGAACAACCCATTAGAGAGTTGGCCACCCCCACAGAGGACAACCCATTAGAGAGCTGGCCACCCCCACAGAGAACAACCCATTAGAGAGCTGGCCACCCCCGTAGAGAACAACCCATTATAGAGCTGGCCACCCCCGTAGAGAACAAACCATTAGAGAGTTGGCCACCCCCATAGAGAACAACCCATTAGAGAGCAGGCCACCCCCATAGAGAACAACCCATTAGAGAGCAGGCCACCCCCACAGAGAACAACCCATTAGAGAGCAGGCCACCCCCATAGAGAACAACCCATTAGAGAGCAGGCCACCCCCATAGAGAACAACCCATTAGAGAGCTGACCACCCCCACAGAGAACAACCCATTAGAGAGCTGGCCACCCCCGTAGAGAACAACCCATTAGAGAGTTGGCCACCCCCGTAGAGAACAACCCATTAGAGAGCTGGCCACCCCCATAGAGAACAACCCATTAGAGAGCTGGCCACCCCCATAGAGAACAACCCATTAGAGAGCTGGCCACCCCCACAGAGAGTTGGCCACCCCCACAGAGAACAACCCATTAGAGAGCAGGCCACCCCCACAGAGAACAACCCATTAGAGAGCTGGCCAACCCCACAGAGAACAACCCATTAGAGAGCTGGCCACCCCCATAGAGAGCTGGCCACCCCCGCTGAGAACAACCCATTAGAGAGCTGGTCACCCCCATAGAGAACAACCCATTAGAGAGCTGGCCACCCCCACAGAGAACAACCCATTAGAGAGCTGGCCACCCCGTAGAGAACAACCCATTAGAGAGCAGGCCACCCCCACAGAGAACAACCCATTAGAGAGTTGGCCACCCCCATAGAGAACAACCCATTAGAGAGTTGGCCACCCCCATAGAGAACAACCCATTAGAGAGTTGGCCACCCCCGTAGAGAACAACCCATTAGAGAGCTGGCCACCCCCACAGAGAACAACCCATTAGAGAGCTGGCCACCCCCACAGAGAACAACCCATTAGAGAGTTGGCCCACCCCGTAGAGAACAACCCATTAGAGAGCAGGCCACCCCCACAGAGAACAACCCATTAGAGAGCTGGCCACCCCCGTAGAGAACAACCCATTAGAGAGCTGGCCACCCCCACAGAGAACAACCCATTAGAGAGTTGGCCACCCCCATAGAGAACAACCCATTAGAGAGCTGGCCACCCCCATAGAGAACAACCCATTAGAGAGTTGGCCACCCCCACAGAGAACAACCCATTAGAGAGTTGGCCACCCCTGTAGAGAACAACCCATTAGAGAGCAGGCCACCCCCACAGAGAACAACCCATTAGAGAGTTGGCCACCCCCACAGAGAACAACCCATTAGAGAGCAGGCCACCCCTGTAGAGAACAACCCATTAGAGAGCTGGCCACCCCCGTAGAGAACAACCCATTAGAGAGCAGGCCACCCCCGTAGAGAACAACCCATTAGAGAGCTGGCCACCCCCACAGAGAACAACCCATTAGAGAGCTGGTCACCCCCACAGAGAACAACCCATTAGAGAGCTGGCCACCCCCGTAGAGAACTACCCATTAGAGAGCTGGCCACCCCCGTAGAGAACTACCCATTAGAGAGCTGGCCACCCCCGTAGAGAACAACCCATTAGAGAGCAGGCCACCCCTGTAGAGAACAACCCATTAGAGAGCTGGCCACCCCCGTAGAGAACAACCCATTAGAGAGCAGGCCACCCCGTAGAGAACAAACCATTAGAGAGCTGGCCACCCCCATAGAGAACTACCCATTAGAGAGCTGGCCACCCCCGTAGAGAACAACCCATTAGAGAGCAGGCCACCCCCACAGAGAACAACCCATTACAGAGTTTGCCACCCCCACAGAGAACAACCCATTAGAGAGTTGGCCACCCCCACAGAGAACAACCCATTAGAGAGCTGGCCACCCCCACAGAGAACAACCCATTAGAGAGCTGGCCACCCCCGTAGAGAACAACCCATTAGAGAGCTGGCCACCCCCGTAGAGAACAACCCATTATAGAGCTGGCCACCCCCGTAGAGAACAAACCATTAGAGAGTTGGCCACCCCCATAGAGAACAACCCATTAGAGAGCAGGCCACCCCCATAGAGAACAACCCATTAGAGAGCAGGCCACCCCCACAGAGAACAACCCATTAGAGAGCAGGCCACCCCCATAGAGAACAACCCATTAGAGAGCAGGCCACCCCCATAGAGAACAACCCATTAGAGAGCTGACCACCCCCACAGAGAACAACCCATTAGAGAGCTGGCCACCCCCGTAGAGAACAACCCATTAGAGAGCAGGCCACCCCCGTAGAGAACAACCCATTAGAGAGCTGGCCACCCCCACAGAGAACAACCCATTAGAGAGCTGGTCACCCCCACAGAGAACAACCCATTAGAGAGCTGGCCACCCCCGTAGAGAACTACCCATTAGAGAGCTGGCCACCCCCGTAGAGAACTACCCATTAGAGAGCTGGCCACCCCCATAGAGAACAACCCATTAGAGAGCAGGCCACCCCTGTAGAGAACAACACATTAGAGAGCTGGCCACCCCCGTAGAGAACAACCCATTAGAGAGCAGGCCACCCCGTAGAGAACAAACCATTAGAGAGCTGGCCACCCCCATAGAGAACTACCCATTAGAGAGCTGGCCACCCCCGTAGAGAACAACCCATTAGAGAGCAGGCCACCCCCACAGAGAACAACCCATTACAGAGTTTGCCACCCCCACAGAGAACAACCCATTAGAGAGTTGGCCACCCCCACAGAGGACAACCCATTAGAGAGCTGGCCACCCCCACAGAGAACAACCCATTAGAGAGCTGGCCACCCCCGTAGAGAACAACCCATTATAGAGCTGGCCACCCCCGTAGAGAACAAACCATTAGAGAGTTGGCCACCCCCATAGAGAACAACCCATTAGAGAGCAGGCCACCCCCATAGAGAACAACCCATTAGAGAGCAGGCCACCCCCACAGAGAACAACCCATTAGAGAGCAGGCCACCCCCATAGAGAACAACCCATTAGAGAGCAGGCCACCCCCATAGAGAACAACCCATTAGAGAGCTGACCACCCCCACAGAGAACAACCCATTAGAGAGCTGGCCACCCCCGTAGAGAACAACCCATTAGAGAGTTGGCCACCCCCGTAGAGAACAACCCATTAGAGAGCTGGCCACCCCCATAGAGAACAACCCATTAGAGAGCTGGCCACCCCCATAGAGAACAACCCATTAGAGAGCTGGCCACCCCCACAGAGAGTTGGCCACCCCCACAGAGAACAACCCATTAGAGAGCAGGCCACCCCCACAGAGAACAACCCATTAGAGAGCTGGCCACCCCCACAGAGAACAACCCATTAGAGAGCTGGCCACCCCCATAGAGAGCTGGCCACCCCCGCTGAGAACAACCCATTAGAGAGCTGGTCACCCCCATAGAGAACAACCCATTAGAGAGCTGGCCACCCCCACAGAGAACAACCCATTAGAGAGCTGGCCACCCCGTAGAGAACAACCCATTAGAGAGCTGGCCACCCCCACAGAGAACAACCCATTAGAGAGCTGGCCACCCCCGTAGAGAACAACCCATTAGAGAGTTGGCCACCCCCGTAGAGAACTACCCATTAGAGAGCTGGTCACCCCCGTAGAGAACTACCCATTAGAGAGTTGGCCACCCCCATAGAGAACAACCCATTAGAGAGCTGGCCACCCCCATAGAGAACAACCCATTAGAGAGCTGGCCACCCCCATAGAGAACAACCCATTAGAGAGCAGGCCACCCCCGTAGAGAACAACCCATTAGAGAGCTGGCCACCCCCGTAGAGAACAACCCATTAGAGAGCTGGCCACCCCCACAGAGGACAACCCATTAGAGAGCTGGCCACCCCCACAGAGAACAACCCATTATAGAGCTGGCCACCCCTGTAGAGAACAACCCATTAGAGAGCAGGCCACCCCCGTAGAGAACAACCCATTACAGAGCAGGCCACCCCCGTAGAGAACAACCCATTAGAGAGTTGGCCACCCCCACAGAGAACAACCCATTAGAGAGCTGGCCACCCCCACAGAGAACAACCCATTAGAGAGCTGGCCACCCCCGTAGAGAACAACCCATTAGAGAGCTGGCCACCCCCGTAGAGAACAACCCATTATAGAGCTGGCCACCCCCGTAGAGAACAAACCATTAGAGAGTTGGCCACCCCCATAGAGAACAACCCATTAGAGAGCAGGCCACCCCCATAGAGAACAACCCATTAGAGAGCAGGCCACCCCCACAGAGAACAACCCATTAGAGAGCAGGCCACCCCCATAGAGAACAACCCATTAGAGAGCAGGCCACCCCCATAGAGAACAACCCATTAGAGAGCTGGCCACCCCCACAGAGAACAACCCATTAGAGAGCTGGCCACCCCCGTAGAGAACAACCCATTAGAGAGTTGGCCACCCCCGTAGAGAACAACCCATTAGAGAGCTGGCCACCCCCATAGAGAAAAACCCATTAGAGAGCTGGCCACCCCCATAGAGAACAACCCATTAGAGAGCTGGCCACCCCCACAGAGAGTTGGCCACCCCCACAGAGAACAACCCATTAGAGAGCTGGCCACCCCCACAGAGAACAACCCATTAGAGAGCTGGCCACCCCCATAGAGAGCTGGCCACCCCCGCTGAGAACAACCCATTAGAGAGCTGGTCACCCCCATAGAGAACAACCCATTAGAGAGCTGGCCACCCCCACAGAGAACAACCCATTAGAGAGCTGGCCACCCCCGTAGAGAACAACCCATTAGAGAGTTGGCCACCCCCGTAGAGAACTACCCATTAGAGAGCTGGTCACCCCCGTAGAGAACTACCCATTAGAGAGCTGGTCACCCCTGTAGAGAACAACCCATTAGAGAGCTGGCCACCCCCATAGAGAACAACCCATTAGAGAGCAGGCCATCCCCGTAGAGAACAACCCATTAGAGAGCTGGCCACCCCCGTAGAGAACAACCCATTAGAGAGCTGGCCACCCCCACAGAGGACAACCCATTAGAGAGCTGGCCACCCCCACAGAGAACAACCCATTATAGAGCTGGCCACCCCTGTAGAGAACAACCCATTAGAGAGCAGGCCACCCCCGTAGAGAACAACCCATTACAGAGCAGGCCACCCCCGTAGAGAACAACCCATTAGAGAGCTGGCCACCCCCATAGAGAACAACCCATTAGAGAGCTGGCCACCCCCATAGAGAACAACCCATTAGAGAGCTGGCCACCCCCACAGAGAACAACCCATTAGAGAGCTGGCCACCCCCGTAGAGAACAACCCATTAGAGAGCTGGCCACCCCCGTAGAGAACAACCCATTAGAGAGTTGGCCACCCCCATAGAGAACAACACATTAGAGAGCTGGCCACCCCCGTAGAGAACAACCCATTAGAGAGCCGGCCACCCCCACAGAGAACAACCCATTAGAGAGCTGGCCACCACCATAGAGAACAACCCATTAGAGAGCAGGCCACCCCCGTAGAGAACAACCCATTAGAGAGCAGGCCACCCCCGTAGAGAACAACCCATTAGAGAGCTGGCCACCCCCACAGAGAACAACCCATTAGAGAGCTGGCCACCCCCGTAGAGAACAACCCATTAGAGAGTTGGCCACCCCCACAGAGAACAACCCATTAGAGAGTTGGCCACCCCCACAGAGAACAACCCATTAGAGAGCTGGCCACCCCCATAGAGAACAACCCATTAGAGAGCCGGCCACCCCCACAGAGACCTGGCCACCCCCGTAGAGAACACCCCATTAGAGAGCCGGCCACCCCCACAGAGAGCTGGCCACCCCCATAGAGAACACCCATTAGAGAGCTGGCCACCCCCACAGAGAACAACCCATTAGAGAGCTGGCCACCCCCGTAGAGAACAACCCATTAGAGAGCTGGCCACCCCCACAGAGAACAACCCATTAGAGAGCAGGCCACCCCCACAGAGAACAACCCATTAGAGAGCTGGCCACCCCCATAGAGAACAACCCATTAGAGAGTTGGCCACCCCCGTAGAGAACAACCCATTAGAGAGCTGGCCACCCCCGTAGAGAACAACCCATTAGAGAGCTGGCCACCCCCATAGAGAACAACCCATTAGAGAGCTGGCCACCCCCGTAGAGAACAACCCATTAGAGAGCTGGCCACCCCCACAGAGAACAACCCATTAGAGAGCAGGCCACCCCCGTAGAGAACAACCCATTAGAGTGCTGGCCACCCCCATAGAGAACAACCCATTAGAGAGCTGGCCACCCCCGTAGAGAACAACCCATTAGAGAGCTGGCCACCCCCGTAGAGAACAACCCATTAGAGAGCTGGCCACCCCCGTAGAGAACAACCCATTAGAGAGCAGGCCACCCCCACAGAGACCAACCCATTAGAGAGCTGGCCACCCCCCTAGAGAACAACCCATTAGAGAGCCGGCCACCCCCGTAGAGAACAACCCATTAGAGAGCTGGCCACCCCGTAGAGAACAACCCATTATAGAGCTGGCCACCCCCGTAGAGAACAACCCATTAGAGAGCAGGCCACCCCCACAGAGAACAACCCATTAGAGAGTTGGCCACCCCCATAGAGAACAACCCATTAGAGAGTTGGCCACCCCCATAGAGAACAACCCATTAGAGAGTTGGCCACCCCCGTAGAGAACAACCCATTAGAGAGCTGGCCACCCCCACAGAGAACAACCCATTAGAGAGCTGGCCACCCCCACAGAGAACAACCCATTAGAGAGTTGGCCACCCCCGTAGAGAACAACCCATTAGAGAGCAGGCCACCCCCGTAGAGAACAACCCATTACAGAGCAGGCCACCCCCGTAGAGAACAACCCATTAGAGAGCTGGCCACCCCCATAGAGAACAACCCATTAGAGAGCTGGCCACCCCCATAGAGAACAACCCATTAGAGAGCTGGCCACCCCCACAGAGAACAACCCATTAGAGAGCTGGCCACCCCCGTAGAGAACAACCCATTAGAGAGCTGGCCACCCCCGTAGAGAACAACCCATTAGAGAGTTGGCCACCCCCTTAGAGAACAACCCATTAGAGAGCTGGCCACCCCCGTAGAGAACAACCCATTAGAGAGCCGGCCACCCCCACAGAGAACAACCCATTAGAGAGCTGGCCACCACCATAGAGAACAACCCATTAGAGAGCAGGCCACCCCCGTAGAGAACAACCCATTAGAGAGCAGGCCACCCCCGTAGAGAACAACCCATTAGAGAGCTGGCCACCCCCACAGAGAACAACCCATTAGAGAGCTGGCCACCCCCGTAGAGAACAACCCATTAGAGAGTTGGCCACCCCCACAGAGAACAACCCATTAGAGAGCTGGCCACCCCCACAGAGAACAACCCATTAGAGAGTTGGCCACCCCCACAGAGAACAACCCATTAGAGAGCTGGCCACCCCCATAGAGAACAACCCATTAGAGAGCCGGCCACCCCCACAGAGACCTGGCCACCCCCGTAGAGAACACCCCATTAGAGAGCCGGCCACCCCCACAGAGAGCTGGCCACCCCCATAGAGAACACCCATTAGAGAGCTGGCCACCCCCACAGAGAACAACCCATTAGAGAGCTGGCCACCCCCGTAGAGAACAACCCATTAGAGAGCTGGCCACCCTCACAGAGAACAACCCATTAGAGAGCAGGCCACCCCCACAGAGAACAACCCATTAGAGAGCTGGCCACCCCCATAGAGAACAACCCATTAGAGAGTTGGCCACCCCCGTAGAGAACAACCCATTAGAGAGCTGGCCACCCCCGTAGAGAACAACCCATTAGAGAGCTGGCCACCCCCATAGAGAACAACCCATTAGAGAGCTGGCCACCCCCATAGAGAACAACCCATTAGAGAGCTGGCCACCCCCGTAGAGAACAACCCATTAGAGAGCTGGCCACCCCCACAGAGAACAACCCATTAGAGAGCAGGCCACCGCCGTAGAGAACAACCCATTAGAGAGCTGGCCACCCCCATAGAGAACAACCCATTAGAGAGCTGGCCACCCCCGTAGAGAACAACCCATTAGAGAGCTGGCCACCCCCGTAGAGAACAACCCATTAGAGAGCTGGCCACCCCCGTAGAGAACAACCCATTAGAGAGCAGGCCACCCCCACAGAGACCAACCCATTAGAGAGCTGGCCACCCCCCTAGAGAACAACCCATTAGAGAGCCGGCCACCCCCGTAGAGAACAACCCATTAGAGAGCTGGCCACCCCGTAGAGAACAACCCATTATAGAGCTGGCCACCCCCGTAGAGAACAACCCATTAGAGAGCAGGCCACCCCCACAGAGAACAACCCATTAGAGAGTTGGCCACCCCCATAGAGAACAACCCATTAGAGAGCTGGCCACCCCCGTAGAGAACAACCCATTAGAGAGCTGGCCACCCCCACAGAGAACAACCCATTAGAGAGCAGGCCACCCCCGTAGAGAACAACCCATTAGAGTGCTGGCCACCCCCATAGAGAACAACCCATTAGAGAGCTGGCCACCCCCGTAGAGAACAACCCATTAGAGAGCTGGCCACCCCCGTAGAGAACAACCCATTAGAGAGCTGGCCACCCCCGTAGAGAACAACCCATTAGAGAGCAGGCCACCCCCACAGAGACCAACCCATTAGAGAGCTGGCCACCCCCCTAGAGAACAACCCATTAGAGAGCCGGCCACCCCCGTAGAGAACAACCCATTAGAGAGCTGGCCACCCCGTAGAGAACAACCCATTATAGAGCTGGCCACCCCCGTAGAGAACAACCCATTAGAGAGCAGGCCACCCCCACAGAGAACAACCCATTAGAGAGTTGGCCACCCCCATAGAGAACAACCCATTAGAGAGTTGGCCACCCCCATAGAGAACAACCCATTAGAGAGTTGGCCACCCCCGTAGAGAACAACCCATTAGAGAGCTGGCCACCCCCACAGAGAACAACCCATTAGAGAGCTGGCCACCCCCACAGAGAACAACCCATTAGAGAGTTGGCCACCCCCGTAGAGAACAACCCATTAGAGAGCAGGCCACCCCCGTAGAGAACAACCCATTACAGAGCAGGCCACCCCCGTAGAGAACAACCCATTAGAGAGCTGGCCACCCCCATAGAGAACAACCCATTAGAGAGCTGGCCACCCCCATAGAGAACAACCCATTAGAGAGCTGGCCACCCCCACAGAGAACAACCCATTAGAGAGCTGGCCACCCCCGTAGAGAACAACCCATTAGAGAGCTGGCCACCCCCGTAGAGAACAACCCATTAGAGAGTTGGCCACCCCCATAGAGAACAACCCATTAGAGAGCTGGCCACCCCCGTAGAGAACAACCCATTAGAGAGCCGGCCACCCCCACAGAGAACAACCCATTAGAGAGCTGGCCACCACCATAGAGAACAACCCATTAGAGAGCAGGCCACCCCCGTAGAGAACAACCCATTAGAGAGCAGGCCACCCCCGTAGAGAACAACCCATTAGAGAGCTGGCCACCCCCACAGAGAACAACCCATTAGAGAGCTGGCCACCCCCGTAGAGAACAACCCATTAGAGAGTTGGCCACCCCCACAGAGAACAACCCATTAGAGAGCTGGCCACCCCCACAGAGAACAACCCATTAGAGAGTTGGCCACCCCCACAGAGAACAACCCATTAGAGAGCTGGCCACCCCCATAGAGAACAACCCATTAGAGAGCCGGCCACCCCCACAGAGACCTGGCCACCCCCGTAGAGAACACCCCATTAGAGAGCCGGCCACCCCCACAGAGAGCTGGCCACCCCCATAGAGAACACCCATTAGAGAGCTGGCCACCCCCACAGAGAACAACCCATTAGAGAGCTGGCCACCCCCGTAGAGAACAACCCATTAGAGAGCTGGCCACCCTCACAGAGAACAACCCATTAGAGAGCAGGCCACCCCCACAGAGAACAACCCATTAGAGAGCTGGCCACCCCCATAGAGAACAACCCATTAGAGAGTTGGCCACCCCCGTAGAGAACAACCCATTAGAGAGCTGGCCACCCCCGTAGAGAACAACCCATTAGAGAGCTGGCCACCCCCATAGAGAACAACCCATTAGAGAGCTGGCCACCCCCATAGAGAACAACCCATTAGAGAGCTGGCCACCCCCGTAGAGAACAACCCATTAGAGAGCTGGCCACCCCCACAGAGAACAACCCATTAGAGAGCAGGCCACCGCCGTAGAGAACAACCCATTAGAGAGCTGGCCACCCCCATAGAGAACAACCCATTAGAGAGCTGGCCACCCCCGTAGAGAACAACCCATTAGAGAGCTGGCCACCCCCGTAGAGAACAACCCATTAGAGAGCTGGCCACCCCCGTAGAGAACAACCCATTAGAGAGCAGGCCACCCCCACAGAGACCAACCCATTAGAGAGCTGGCCACCCCCCTAGAGAACAACCCATTAGAGAGCCGGCCACCCCCGTAGAGAACAACCCATTAGAGAGCTGGCCACCCCGTAGAGAACAACCCATTATAGAGCTGGCCACCCCCGTAGAGAACAACCCATTAGAGAGCAGGCCACCCCCACAGAGAACAACCCATTAGAGAGTTGGCCACCCCCATAGAGAACAACCCATTAGAGAGTTGGCCACCCCCATAGAGAACAACCCATTAGAGAGTTGGCCACCCCCGTAGAGAACAACCCATTAGAGAGCTGGCCACCCCCACAGAGAACAACCCATTAGAGAGCTGGCCACCCCCACAGAGAACAACCCATTAGAGAGTTGGCCCACCCCGTAGAGAACAACCCATTAGAGAGCAGGCCACCCCCACAGAGAACAACCCATTAGAGAGCTGGCCACCCCCGTAGAGAACAACCCATTAGAGAGCTGGCCACCCCCACAGAGAACAACCCATTAGAGAGTTGGCCACCCCCATAGAGAACAACCCATTAGAGAGCTGGCCACCCCCATAGAGAACAACCCATTAGAGAGTTGGCCACCCCCACAGAGAACAACCCATTAGAGAGTTGGCCACCCCTGTAGAGAACAACCCATTAGAGAGCAGGCCACCCCTGTAGAGAACAACCCATTAGAGAGCTGGCCACCCCCGTAGAGAACAACCCATTAGAGAGCAGGCCACCCCCGTAGAGAACAACCCATTAGAGAGCTGGCCACCCCCACAGAGAACAACCCATTAGAGAGCTGGTCACCCCCACAGAGAACAACCCATTAGAGAGCTGGCCACCCCCGTAGAGAACTACCCATTAGAGAGCTGGCCACCCCCGTAGAGAACTACCCATTAGAGAGCTGGCCACCCCCGTAGAGAACAACCCATTAGAGAGCAGGCCACCCCTGTAGAGAACAACACATTAGAGAGCCGGCCACCCCCGTAGAGAACAACCCATTAGAGAGCAGGCCACCCCGTAGAGAACAAACCATTAGAGAGCTGGCCACCCCCATAGAGAACTACCCATTAGAGAGCTGGCCACCCCCGTAGAGAACAACCCATTAGAGAGCAGGCCACCCCCACAGAGAACAACCCATTACAGAGTTTGCCACCCCCACAGAGAACAACCCATTAGAGAGTTGGCCACCCCCACAGAGAACAACCCATTAGAGAGCTGGCCACCCCCACAGAGAACAACCCATTAGAGAGCTGGCCACCCCCGTAGAGAACAACCCATTAGAGAGCTGGCCACCCCCGTAGAGAACAACCCATTATAGAGCTGGCCACCCCCGTAGAGAACAAACCATTAGAGAGTTGGCCACCCCCATAGAGAACAACCCATTAGAGAGCAGGCCACCCCCATAGAGAACAACCCATTAGAGAGCAGGCCACCCCCACAGAGAACAACCCATTAGAGAGCAGGCCACCCCCATAGAGAACAACCCATTAGAGAGCAGGCCACCCCCATAGAGAACAACCCATTAGAGAGCTGACCACCCCCACAGAGAACAACCCATTAGAGAGCTGGCCACCCCCGTAGAGAACAACCCATTAGAGAGTTGGCCACCCCCGTAGAGAACAACCCATTAGAGAGCTGGCCACCCCCATAGAGAACAACCCATTAGAGAGTTGGCCACCCCCGTAGAGAACAACCCATTAGAGAGCTGGCCACCCCCGTAGAGAACAACCCATTAGAGAGCTGGCCACCCCCATAGAGAACAACCCATTAGAGAGCTGGCCACCCCCATAGAGAACAACCCATTAGAGAGCTGGCCACCCCCGTAGAGAACAACCCATTAGAGAGCTGGCCACCCCCACAGAGAACAAGCCATTAGAGAGCAGGCCACCCCCACAGAGACCAACCCATTAGAGAGCTGGCCACCCCCCTAGAGAACAACCCATTAGAGAGCCGGCCACCCCCGTAGAGAACAACCCATTAGAGAGCTGGCCACCCCGTAGAGAACAACCCATTATAGAGCTGGCCACCCCCGTAGAGAACAATCCATTAGAGAGCTGGCCACCCCCACAGAGAACAACCCATTAGAGAGTTGGCCACCCCCATAGAGAACAACCCATTAGAGAGCTGGCCACCCCCATAGAGAACAACCCATTAGAGAGTTGGCCACCCCCGTAGAGAACAACCCATTAGAGAGCTGGCCACCCCCACAGAGAACAACCCATTAGAGAGCTGGCCACCCCCACAGAGAACAACCCATTAGAGAGTTGGCCACCCCCGTAGAGAACAACCCATTAGAGAGCAGGCCACCCCCACAGAGAACAACCCATTAGAGAGCTGGCCACCCCCGTAGAGAACAATCCATTAGAGAGCTGGCCACCCCCACAGAGAACAACCCATTAGAGAGTTGGCCACCCCCATAGAGAACAACCCATTAGAGAGCTGGCCACCCCCATAGAGAACAACCCATTAGAGAGTTGGCCACCCCCGTAGAGAACAACCCATTAGAGAGTTGGCCACCCCCGTAGAGAACAACCCATTAGAGAGCTGGCCACCCCCATAGAGAAAAACCCATTAGAGAGCTGGCCACCCCCATAGAGAACAACCCATTAGAGAGCTGGCCACCCCCACAGAGAGTTGGCCACCCCCACAGAGAACAACCCATTAGAGAGCTGGCCACCCCCACAGAGAACAACCCATTAGAGAGCTGGCCACCCCCATAGAGAGCTGGCCACCCCCGCTGAGAACAACCCATTAGAGAGCTGGTCACCCCCATAGAGAACAACCCATTAGAGAGCTGGCCACCCCCACAGAGAACAACCCATTAGAGAGCTGGCCACCCCCGTAGAGAACAACCCATTAGAGAGTTGGCCACCCCCGTAGAGAACTACCCATTAGAGAGCTGGTCACCCCCGTAGAGAACTACCCATTAGAGAGCTGGTCACCCCTGTAGAGAACAACCCATTAGAGAGCTGGCCACCCCCATAGAGAACAACCCATTAGAGAGCAGGCCATCCCCGTGGAGAACAACCCATTAGAGAGCTGGCCACCCCCGTAGAGAACAACCCATTAGAGAGCTGGCCACCCCCACAGAGGACAACCCATTAGAGAGCTGGCCACCCCCACAGAGAACAACCCATTATAGAGCTGGCCACCCCTGTAGAGAACAACCCATTAGAGAGCAGGCCACCCCCGTAGAGAACAACCCATTACAGAGCAGGCCACCCCCGTAGAGAACAACCCATTAGAGAGCTGGCCACCCCCATAGAGAACAACCCATTAGAGAGCTGGCCACCCCCATAGAGAACAACCCATTAGAGAGCTGGCCACCCCCACAGAGAACAACCCATTAGAGAGCTGGCCACCCCCGTAGAGAACAACCCATTAGAGAGCTGGCCACCCCCGTAGAGAACAACCCATTAGAGAGTTGGCCACCCCCATAGAGAACAACCCATTAGAGAGCTGGCCACCCCCGTAGAGAACAACCCATTAGAGAGCCGGCCACCCCCACAGAGAACAACCCATTAGAGAGCTGGCCACCACCATAGAGAACAACCCATTAGAGAGCAGGCCACCCCCGTAGAGAACAACCCATTAGAGAGCAGGCCACCCCCGTAGAGAACAACCCATTAGAGAGCTGGCCACCCCCACAGAGAACAACCCATTAGAGAGCTGGCCACCCCCGTAGAGAACAACCCATTAGAGAGTTGGCCACCCCCACAGAGAACAACCCATTAGAGAGCTGGCCACCCCCACAGAGAACAACCCATTAGAGAGTTGGCCACCCCCACAGAGAACAACCCATTAGAGAGCTGGCCACCCCCATAGAGAACAACCCATTAGAGAGCCGGCCACCCCCACAGAGACCTGGCCACCCCCGTAGAGAACACCCCATTAGAGAGCCGGCCACCCCCACAGAGAGCTGGCCACCCCCATAGAGAACACCCATTAGAGAGCTGGCCACCCCCACAGAGAACAACCCATTAGAGAGCTGGCCACCCCCGTAGAGAACAACCCATTAGAGAGCTGGCCACCCCCACAGAGAACAACCCATTAGAGAGCAGGCCACCCCCACAGAGAACAACCCATTAGAGAGCTGGCCACCCCCATAGAGAACAACCCATTAGAGAGTTGGCCACCCCCGTAGAGAACAACCCATTAGAGAGCTGGCCACCCCCGTAGAGAACAACCCATTAGAGAGCTGGCCACCCCCATAGAGAACAACCCATTAGAGAGCTGGCCACCCCCGTAGAGAACAACCCATTAGAGAGCTGGCCACCCCCACAGAGAACAACCCATTAGAGAGCAGGCCACCCCCGTAGAGAACAACCCATTAGAGTGCTGGCCACCCCCATAGAGAACAACCCATTAGAGAGCTGGCCACCCCCGTAGAGAACAACCCATTAGAGAGCTGGCCACCCCCGTAGAGAACAACCCATTAGAGAGCTGGCCACCCCCGTAGAGAACAACCCATTAGAGAGCAGGCCACCCCCACAGAGACCAACCCATTAGAGAGCTGGCCACCCCCCTAGAGAACAACCCATTAGAGAGCCGGCCACCCCCGTAGAGAACAACCCATTAGAGAGCTGGCCACCCCGTAGAGAACAACCCATTATAGAGCTGGCCACCCCCGTAGAGAACAACCCATTAGAGAGCAGGCCACCCCCACAGAGAACAACCCATTAGAGAGTTGGCCACCCCCATAGAGAA
This sequence comes from Salvelinus fontinalis, assembly GCF_029448725.1. Lineage (NCBI taxonomy): Eukaryota > Metazoa > Chordata > Actinopteri > Salmoniformes > Salmonidae > Salvelinus > Salvelinus fontinalis. The sequence goes on along the minus strand of NC_074683.1, from coordinate 50,354,771 downwards.
CAACCCATTAGAGAGTTGGCCACCCCCATAGAGAACAACCCATTAGAGAGTTGGCCACCCCCGTAGAGAACAACCCATTAGAGAGCTGGCCACCCCCACAGAGAACAACCCATTAGAGAGCTGGCCACCCCCACAGAGAACAACCCATTAGAGAGTTGGCCACCCCCGTAGAGAACAACCCATTAGAGAGCAGGCCACCCCCGTAGAGAACAACCCATTACAGAGCAGGCCACCCCCGTAGAGAACAACCCATTAGAGAGCTGGCCACCCCCATAGAGAACAACCCATTAGAGAGCTGGCCACCCCCATAGAGAACAACCCATTAGAGAGCTGGCCACCCCCACAGAGAACAACCCATTAGAGAGCTGGCCACCCCCGTAGAGAACAACCCATTAGAGAGCTGGCCACCCCCGTAGAGAACAACCCATTAGAGAGTTGGCCACCCCCATAGAGAACAACCCATTAGAGAGCTGGCCACCCCCGTAGAGAACAACCCATTAGAGAGCCGGCCACCCCCACAGCGAACAACCCATTAGAGAGCTGGCCACCACCATAGAGAACAACCCATTAGAGAGCAGGCCACCCCCGTAGAGAACAACCCATTAGAGAGCAGGCCACCCCCGTAGAGAACAACCCATTAGAGAGCTGGCCACCCCCACAGAGAACAACCCATTAGAGAGCTGGCCACCCCCGTAGAGAACAACCCATTAGAGAGTTGGCCACCCCCACAGAGAACAACCCATTAGAGAGCTGGCCACCCCCACAGAGAACAACCCATTAGAGAGTTGGCCACCCCCACAGAGAACAACCCATTAGAGAGCTGGCCACCCCCATAGAGAACAACCCATTAGAGAGCCGGCCACCCCCACAGAGACCTGGCCACCCCCGTAGAGAACACCCCATTAGAGAGCCGGCCACCCCCACAGAGAGCTGGCCACCCCCATAGAGAACACCCATTAGAGAGCTGGCCACCCCCACAGAGAACAACCCATTAGAGAGCTGGCCACCCCCGTAGAGAACAACCCATTAGAGAGCTGGCCACCCTCACAGAGAACAACCCATTAGAGAGCAGGCCACCCCCACAGAGAACAACCCATTAGAGAGCTGGCCACCCCCATAGAGAACAACCCATTAGAGAGTTGGCCACCCCCGTAGAGAACAACCCATTAGAGAGCTGGCCACCCCCGTAGAGAACAACCCATTAGAGAGCTGGCCACCCCCATAGAGAACAACCCATTAGAGAGCTGGCCACCCCCATAGAGAACAACCCATTAGAGAGCTGGCCACCCCCGTAGAGAACAACCCATTAGAGAGCTGGCCACTCCCACAGAGAACAACCCATTAGAGAGCAGGCCACCGCCGTAGAGAACAACCCATTAGAGAGCTGGCCACCCCCATAGAGAACAACCCATTAGAGAGCTGGCCACCCCCGTAGAGAACAACCCATTAGAGAGCTGGCCACCCCCGTAGAGAACAACCCATTAGAGAGCTGGCCACCCCCGTAGAGAACAACCCATTAGAGAGCAGGCCACCCCCACAGAGACCAACCCATTAGAGAGCTGGCCACCCCCCTAGAGAACAACCCATTAGAGAGCCGGCCACCCCCGTAGAGAACAACCCATTAGAGAGCTGGCCACCCCGTAGAGAACAACCCATTATAGAGCTGGCCACCCCCGTAGAGAACAACCCATTAGAGAGCAGGCCACCCCCACAGAGAACAACCCATTAGAGAGTTGGCCACCCCCATAGAGAACAACCCATTAGAGAGTTGGCCACCCCCATAGAGAACAACCCATTAGAGAGTTGGCCACCCCCGTAGAGAACAACCCATTAGAGAGCTGGCCACCCCCACAGAGAACAACCCATTAGAGAGCTGGCCACCCCCACAGAGAACAACCCATTAGAGAGTTGGCCCACCCCGTAGAGAACAACCCATTAGAGAGCAGGCCACCCCCACAGAGAACAACCCATTAGAGAGCTGGCCACCCCCGTAGAGAACAACCCATTAGAGAGCTGGCCACCCCCACAGAGAACAACCCATTAGAGAGTTGGCCACCCCCATAGAGAACAACCCATTAGAGAGCTGGCCACCCCCATAGAGAACAACCCATTAGAGAGTTGGCCACCCCCACAGAGAACAACCCATTAGAGAGTTGGCCACCCCTGTAGAGAACAACCCATTAGAGAGCAGGCCACCCCTGTAGAGAACAACCCATTAGAGAGCTGGCCACCCCCGTAGAGAACAACCCATTAGAGAGCAGGCCACCCCCGTAGAGAACAACCCATTAGAGAGCTGGCCACCCCCACAGAGAACAACCCATTAGAGAGCTGGTCACCCCCACAGAGAACAACCCATTAGAGAGCTGGCCACCCCCGTAGAGAACTACCCATTAGAGAGCTGGCCACCCCCGTAGAGAACTACCCATTAGAGAGCTGGCCACCCCCGTAGAGAACAACCCATTAGAGAGCAGGCCACCCCTGTAGAGAACAACACATTAGAGAGCCGGCCACCCCCGTAGAGAACAACCCATTAGAGAGCAGGCCACCCCGTAGAGAACAAACCATTAGAGAGCTGGCCACCCCCATAGAGAACTACCCATTAGAGAGCTGGCCACCCCCGTAGAGAACAACCCATTAGAGAGCAGGCCACCCCCACAGAGAACAACCCATTACAGAGTTTGCCACCCCCACAGAGAACAACCCATTAGAGAGTTGGCCACCCCCACAGAGAACAACCCATTAGAGAGCTGGCCACCCCCACAGAGAACAACCCATTAGAGAGCTGGCCACCCCCGTAGAGAACAACCCATTAGAGAGCTGGCCACCCCCGTAGAGAACAACCCATTATAGAGCTGGCCACCCCCGTAGAGAACAAACCATTAGAGAGTTGGCCACCCCCATAGAGAACAACCCATTAGAGAGCAGGCCACCCCCATAGAGAACAACCCATTAGAGAGCAGGCCACCCCCACAGAGAACAACCCATTAGAGAGCAGGCCACCCCCATAGAGAACAACCCATTAGAGAGCAGGCCACCCCCATAGAGAACAACCCATTAGAGAGCTGACCACCCCCACAGAGAACAACCCATTAGAGAGCTGGCCACCCCCGTAGAGAACAACCCATTAGAGAGTTGGCCACCCCCGTAGAGAACAACCCATTAGAGAGCTGGCCACCCCCATAGAGAACAACCCATTAGAGAGTTGGCCACCCCCGTAGAGAACAACCCATTAGAGAGCTGGCCACCCCCGTAGAGAACAACCCATTAGAGAGCTGGCCACCCCCATAGAGAACAACCCATTAGAGAGCTGGCCACCCCCATAGAGAACAACCCATTAGAGAGCTGGCCACCCCCGTAGAGAACAACCCATTAGAGAGCTGGCCACCCCCACAGAGAACAACCCATTAGAGAGCAGGCCACCCCCACAGAGACCAACCCATTAGAGAGCTGGCCACCCCCCTAGAGAACAACCCATTAGAGAGCCGGCCACCCCCGTAGAGAACAACCCATTAGAGAGCTGGCCACCCCGTAGAGAACAACCCATTATAGAGCTGGCCACCCCCGTAGAGAACAATCCATTAGAGAGCTGGCCACCCCCACAGAGAACAACCCATTAGAGAGTTGGCCACCCCCATAGAGAACAACCCATTAGAGAGCTGGCCACCCCCATAGAGAACAACCCATTAGAGAGTTGGCCACCCCCGTAGAGAACAACCCATTAGAGAGCTGGCCACCCCCACAGAGAACAACCCATTAGAGAGCTGGCCACCCCCACAGAGAACAACCCATTAGAGAGTTGGCCACCCCCGTAGAGAACAACCCATTAGAGAGCAGGCCACCCCCACAGAGAACAACCCATTAGAGAGCTGGCCACCCCCGTAGAGAACAATCCATTAGAGAGCTGGCCACCCCCACAGAGAACAACCCATTAGAGAGTTGGCCACCCCCATAGAGAACAACCCATTAGAGAGCTGGCCACCCCCATAGAGAACAACCCATTAGAGAGTTGGCCACCCCCACAGAGAACAACCAATTAGAGAGTTGGCCACCCCTGTAGAGAACAACCCATTAGAGAGCAGGCCACCCCCACAGAGAACAACCCATTAGAGAGTTGGCCACCCCCACAGAGAACAACCCATTAGAGAGCAGGCCACCCCTGTAGAGAACAACCCATTAGAGAGCTGGCCACCCCCGTAGAGAACAACCCATTAGAGAGCAGGCCACCCCCGTAGAGAACAACCCATTAGAGAGCTGGCCACCCCCACAGAGAACAACCCATTAGAGAGCTGGTCACCCCCACAGAGAACAACCCATTAGAGAGCTGGCCACCCCCGTAGAGAACTACCCATTAGAGAGCTGGCCACCCCCGTAGAGAACTACCCATTAGAGAGCTGGCCACCCCCGTAGAGAACAACCCATTAGAGAGCAGGCCACCCCTGTAGAGAACAACACATTAGAGAGCTGGCCACCCCCGTAGAGAACAACCCATTAGAGAGCAGGCCACCCCGTAGAGAACAAACCATTAGAGAGCTGGCCACCCCCATAGAGAACTACCCATTAGAGAGCTGGCCACCCCCGTAGAGAACAACCCATTAGAGAGCAGGCCACCCCCACAGAGAACAACCCATTACAGAGTTTGCCACCCCCACAGAGAACAACCCATTAGAGAGTTGGCCACCCCCACAGAGAACAACCCATTAGAGAGCTGGCCACCCCCACAGAGAACAACCCATTAGAGAGCTGGCCACCCCCGTAGAGAACAACCCATTAGAGAGCTGGCCACCCCCGTAGAGAACAACCCATTATAGAGCTGGCCACCCCCGTAGAGAACAAACCATTAGAGAGTTGGCCACCCCCATAGAGAACAACCCATTAGAGAGCAGGCCACCCCCATAGAGAACAACCCATTAGAGAGCAGGCCACCCCCACAGAGAACAACCCATTAGAGAGCAGGCCACCCCCATAGAGAACAACCCATTAGAGAGCAGGCCACCCCCATAGAGAACAACCCATTAGAGAGCTGACCACCCCCACAGAGAACAACCCATTAGAGAGCTGGCCACCCCCGTAGAGAACAACCCATTAGAGAGTTGGCCACCCCCGTAGAGAACAACCCATTAGAGAGCTGGCCACCCCCATAGAGAACAACCCATTAGAGAGCTGGCCACCCCCATAGAGAACAACCCATTAGAGAGCTGGCCACCCCCACAGAGAGTTGGCCACCCCCACAGAGAACAACCCATTAGAGAGCAGGCCACCCCCACAGAGAACAACCCATTAGAGAGCTGGCCACCCCCACAGAGAACAACCCATTAGAGAGCTGGCCACCCCCATAGAGAGCTGGCCACCCCCGCTGAGAACAACCCATTAGAGAGCTGGTCACCCCCATAGAGAACAACCCATTAGAGAGCTGGCCACCCCCACAGAGAACAACCCATTAGAGAGCTGGCCACCCCGTAGAGAACAACCCATTAGAGAGCTGGCCACCCCCACAGAGAACAACCCATTAGAGAGCTGGCCACCCCCGTAGAGAACAACCCATTAGAGAAATGGCCACCCCCGTAGAGAACTACCCATTAGAGAGCTGGTCACCCCCGTAGAGAACTACCCATTAGAGAGTTGGCCACCCCCATAGAGAACAACCCATTAGAGAGCTGGCCACCCCCATAGAGAACAACCCATTAGAGAGCTGGCCACCCCCATAGAGAACAACCCATTAGAGAGCAGGCCACCCCCGTAGAGAACAACCCATTAGAGAGCTGAACACCCCCGTAGAGAACAACCCATTAGAGAGCTGGCCACCCCCACAGAGGACAACCCATTAGAGAGCTGGCCACCCCCACAGAGAACAACCCATTATAGAGCTGGCCACCCCTGTAGAGAACAACCCATTAGAGAGCAGGCCACCCCCGTAGAGAACAACCCATTACAGAGCAGGCCACCCCCGTAGAGAACAACCCATTAGAGAGTTGGCCACCCCCACAGAGAACAACCCATTAGAGAGCTGGCCACCCCCACAGAGAACAACCCATTAGAGAGCTGGCCACCCCCGTAGAGAACAACCCATTAGAGAGCTGGCCACCCCCGTAGAGAACAACCCATTATAGAGCTGGCCACCCCCGTAGAGAACAAACCATTAGAGAGTTGGCCACCCCCATAGAGAACAACCCATTAGAGAGCAGGCCACCCCCATAGAGAACAACCCATTAGAGAGCAGGCCACCCCCACAGAGAACAACCCATTAGAGAGCAGGCCACCCCCATAGAGAACAACCCATTAGAGAGCAGGCCACCCCCATAGAGAACAACCCATTAGAGAGCTGGCCACCCCCACAGAGAACAACCCATTAGAGAGCTGGCCACCCCCGTAGAGAACTACCCATTAGAGAGTTGGCCACCCCCGTAGAGAACAACCCATTAGAGAGCTGGCCACCCCCATAGAGAACAACCCATTAGAGAGCTGGCCACCCCCATAGAGAACAACCCATTAGAGAGCTGGCCACCCCCACAGAGAGTTGGCCACCCCCACAGAGAACAACCCATTAGAGAGCAGGCCACCCCCACAGAGAACAACCCATTAGAGAGCTGGCCACCCCCACAGAGAACAACCCATTAGAGAGCTGGCCACCCCCATAGAGAGCTGGCCACCCCCGCTGAGAACAACCCATTAGAGAGCTGGTCACCCCCATAGAGAACAACCCATTAGAGAGCTGGCCACCCCCACAGAGAACAACCCATTAGAGAGCTGGCCACCCCGTAGAGAACAACCCATTAGAGAGCTGGCCACCCCCACAGAGAACAACCCATTAGAGAGCTGGCCACCCCCGTAGAGAACAACCCATTAGAGAGTTGGCCACCCCCGTAGAGAACTACCCATTAGAGAGCTGGTCACCCCCGTAGAGAACTACCCATTAGAGAGCTGGTCACCCCCGTAGAGAACAACCCATTAGAGAGCTGGCCACCCCCATAGAGAACAACCCATTAGAGAGCAGGCCACCCCCGTAGAGAACAACCCATTAGAGAGCTGGCCACCCCCGTAGAGAACAACCCATTAGAGAGCTGGCCACCCCCACAGAGGACAACCCATTAGAGAGCTGGCCACCCCCACAGAGAACAACCCATTATAGAGCTGGCCACCCCTGTAGAGAACAACCCATTAGAGAGCAGGCCACCCCCGTAGAGAACAACCCATTACAGAGCAGGCCACCCCCGTAGAGAACAACCCATTAGAGAGCTGGCCACCCCCATAGAGAACAACCCATTAGAGAGCTGGCCACCCCCATAGAGAACAACCCATTAGAGAGCTGGCCACCCCCACAGAGAACAACCCATTAGAGAGCTGGCCACCCCCGTAGAGAACAACCCATTAGAGAGCTGGCCACCCCCGTAGAGAACAACCCATTAGAGAGTTGGCCACCCCCATAGAGAACAACCCATTAGAGAGCTGGCCACCCCCGTAGAGAACAACCCATTAGAGAGCAGGCCACCCCCGTAGAGAACAACCCATTAGAGAGCTGGCCACCCCCACAGAGAACAACCCATTAGAGAGCTGGCCACCCCGTAGAGAACAACCCATTAGAGAGCTGGCCACCCCCACAGAGAACAACCCATTAGAGAGCTGGCCACCCCCGTAGAGAACAACCCATTAGAGAGTTGGCCACCCCCGTAGAGAACTACCCATTAGAGAGCTGGTCACCCCCGTAGAGAACTACCCATTAGAGAGCTGGTCACCCCCGTAGAGAACAACCCATTAGAGAGCTGGCCACCCCCATAGAGAACAACCCATTAGAGAGCAGGCCACCCCCGTAGAGAACAACCCATTAGAGAGCTGGCCACCCCCGTAGAGAACAACCCATTAGAGAGCTGGCCACCCCCACAGAGGACAACCCATTAGAGAGCTGGCCACCCCCACAGAGAACAACCCATTATAGAGCTGGCCACCCCTGTAGAGAACAACCCATTAGAGAGCAGGCCACCCCCGTAGAGAACAACCCATTACAGAGCAGGCCACCCCCGTAGAGAACAACCCATTAGAGAGCTGGCCACCCCCATAGAGAACAACCCATTAGAGAGCTGGCCACCCCCATAGAGAACAACCCATTAGAGAGCTGGCCACCCCCACAGAGAACAACCCATTAGAGAGCTGGCCACCCCCGTAGAGAACAAACCATTAGAGAGCTGGCCACCCCCGTAGAGAACAACCCATTAGAGAGTTGGCCACCCCCATAGAGAACAACCCATTAGAGAGCTGGCCACCCCCGTAGAGAACAACCCAATAGAGAGCCGGCCACCCCCACAGAGAACAACCCATTAGAGAGCTGGCCACCACCATAGAGAACAACCCATTAGAGAGCAGGCCACCCCCGTAGAGAACAACCCATTAGAGAGCAGGCCACCCCCGTAGAGAACAACCCATTAGAGAGCTGGCCACCCCCACAGAGAACAACCCATTAGAGAGCTGGCCACCCCCGTAGAGAACAACCCATTAGAGAGTTGGCCACCCCCACAGAGAACAACCCATTAGAGAGCTGGCCACCCCCACAGAGAACAACCCATTAGAGAGTTGGCCACACCCACAGAGAACAACCCATTAGAGAGCTGGCCACCCCCATAGAGAACAACCCATTATAGAGCCGGCCACCCCCACAGAGACCTGGCCACCCCCGTAGAGAACACCCCATTAGAGAGCCGGCCACCCCCACAGAGAGCTGGCCACCCCCATAGAGAACACCCATTAGAGAGCTGGCCACCCCCACAGAGAACAACCCATTAGAGAGCTGGCCACCCCCGTAGAGAACAACCCATTAGAGAGCTGGCCACCCCCACAGAGAACAACCCATTAGAGAGCAGGCCACCCCCACAGAGAACAACCCATTAGAGAGCTGGCCACCCCCATAGAGAACAACCCATTAGAGAGTTGGCCACCCCCGTAGAGAACAACCCATTAGAGAGCTGGCCACCCCCGTAGAGAACAACCCATTAGAGAGCAGGCCACCCCCACAGAGAACAACCCATTAGAGAGCTGGCCACCCCCATAGAGAACAACCCATTAGAGAGTTGGCCACCCCCGTAGAGAACAACCCATTAGAGAGCTGGCCACCCCCGTAGAGAACAACCCATTAGAGAGCTGGCCACCCCCATAGAGGACAACCCATTAGAGAGCTGGCCACCCCCATAGAGAACAACCCATTAGAGAGCTGGCCACCCCCGTAGAGAACAACCCATTAGAGAGCTGGCCACCCCCACAGAGAACAACCCATTAGAGAGCAGGCCACCCCCGTAGAGAACAACCGATTAGAGAGCTGGCCACCCCCCTAGAGAACAACCCATTAGAGAGCCGGCCACCCCGTAGAGAACAACCCATTATAGAGCTGGCCACCCCCGTAGAGAACAACCCATTAGAGAGCAGGCCACCCCCACAGAGAACAACCCATTAGGCCACCCCCACAGAGAACAACCCATTAGAGAGCTGGCCACCCCCGTAGAGAACAACCCATCAGAGAGTTGGCCACCCCCATAGAGAACAACCCATTAGAGAGTTGGCCACCCCCGTAGAGAACAACCCATTAGAGAGCTGGCCACCCCCACAGAGAACAACCCATTAGAGAGCTGGCCACCCCCACAGAGAACAACCCATTAGAGAGCTGGCCACCCCCACAGAGAACAACCCATTAGAGAGTTGGCCACCCCCATAGAGAACAACCCATTAGAGAGCTGGCCACCCCCATAGAGAACAACCCATTAGAGAGCTGGCCACCCCCATAGAGAACAACCCATTAGAGAGCTGGCCACCCCCGTAGAGAACAACCCATTAGAGAGCTGGCCACCCCCGTAGAGAACAACCCATTAGAGAGCTGGCCACCCCCACAGAGAACAACCCATTAGAGAGCTGGCCACCCCCACAGAGAACAACCCATTAGAGAGCTGGCCACCCCGTAGAGAACAACCCATTAGAGAGCTGGCCACCCCCGTAGAGAACAACCCATTAGAGAGCTGGCCACCCCCGTAGAGAACAACCCATTAGAGAGCTGGCCACCCCCATAGAGAACAACCCATTAGAGAGCTGGTCACCCCCATAGAGAACAACCCATTAGAGAGCTGGCCACCCCCGTAGAGAACAACCCATTAGAGAGCTGGCCACCCCCACAGAGAACAACCCATTAGAGAGCTGGCCACCCCCGTAGAGAACAACCCATTATAGAGCAGGCCACCCCCATAGAGAACAACCCATTAGAGAGCTGGCCACCCCTGTAGAGAACAACCCATTAGAGAGTTGGCCACCCCCGTAGAGAACAACCCATTAGAGAGCTGGCCACCCCCACAGAGAACAACCCATTAGAGAGCTGGCCACCCCCACAGAGAACAACCCATTAGAGAGCTGGCCACCCCCACAGAGAACAACCCATTAGAGAGCTGGCCACCCCCATAGAGAACAACCCATTAGAGAGCCGGCCACCCCCACAGAGACCTGGCCACCCCCGTAGAGAACACCCCATTAGAGAGCCGGCCACCCCCACAGAGAGCTGGCCACCCCCATAGAGAACACCCATTAGAGAGCTGGCCACCCCCACAGAGAACAACCCATTAGAGAGCTGGCCACCCCCGTAGAGAACAACCCATTAGAGAGCTGGCCACCCCCACAGAGAACAACCCATTAGAGAGCAGGCCACCCCCACAGAGAACAACCCATTAGAGAGCTGGCCACCCCCATAGAGAACAACCCATTAGAGAGTTGGCCACCCCCGTAGAGAACAACCCATTAGAGAGCTGGCCACCCCCGTAGAGAACAACCCATTAGAGAGCTGGCCACCCCCATAGAGAACAACCCATTAGAGAGCTGGCCACCCCCATAGAGAACAACCCATTAGAGAGCTGGCCACCCCCGTAGAGAACAACCCATTAGAGAGCTGGCCACCCCCACAGAGAACAACCCATTAGAGAGCAGGCCACCCCCGTAGAGAACAACCCATTAGAGAGCTGGCCACCCCCATAGAGAACAACCCATTAGAGAGCTGGCCACCCCCGTAGAGAACAACCCATTAGAGAGCTGGCCACCCCCGTAGAGAACAACCCATTAGAGAGCTGGCCACCCCCGTAGAGAACAACCCATTAGAGAGCAGGCCACCCCCACAGAGACCAACCCATTAGAGAGCTGGCCACCCCCCTAGAGAACAACCCATTAGAGAGCCGGCCACCCCCGTAGAGAACAACCCATTAGAGAGCTGGCCACCCCGTAGAGAACAACCCATTATAGAGCTGGCCACCCCCGTAGAGAACAACCCATTAGAGAGCAGGCCACCCCCACAGAGAACAACCCATTAGAGTTGGCCACCCCCATAGAGAACAACCCATTAGAGAGTTGGCCACCCCCATAGAGAACAACCCATTAGAGAGTTGGCCACCCCCATAGAGAACAACCCATTAGAGAGCTGGCCACCCCCACAGAGAACAACCCATTAGAGAGCTGGCCACCCCCACAGAGAACAACCCATTAGAGAGCTGGCCACCCCCGTAGAGAACAACCCATTAGAGAGCAGGCCACCCCCATAGAGAACAACCCATTAGAGAGCTGGCCACCCCTGTAGAGAACAACCCATTAGAGAGTTGGCCACCCCCGTAGAGAACAACCCATTAGAGAGTTGGCCACCCCCGTAGAGAACAACCCATTAGAGAGCTGGCCACCCCCACAGAGAACAACCCATTAGAGAGCTGGCCACCCCCACAGAGAACAACCCATTAGAGAGCTGGCCACCCCCACAGAGAACAACCCATTAGAGAGCAGGCCACCCCCATAGAGAACAACCCATTAGAGAGCAGGCCACCCCCATAGAGAACAACCCATTAGAGAGTTGGCCACCCCCACAGAGAACAACCCATTAGAGAGCTGGCCACCCCCACAGAGAACTACCCATTAGAGAGCTGGCCACCCCCGCAGAGAACAAACCATTAGAGAGCTGGCCACCCCCGTAGAGAACAACCCATTAGAGAGTTGGCCACCCCCGTAGAGAACAACCCATTAGAGAGCTGGCCACCCCCACAGAGAACAAACCATTAGAGAGCTGGCCACCCCCGTAGAGAACAACCCATTAGAGAGCTGGCCACCCCCGCTGAGAACAACCCATTAGAGAGCTGGCCACCCCCGTAGAGAACAACCCATTAGAGAGTTGGCCACCCCCGTAGAGAACAACCCATTAGAGAGTTGGCCACCCCCACAGAGAACAACCCATTAGAGAGCTGGCCACCCCCGTAGAGAACAACCCATTAGAGAGCAGGCCACACCCATAGAGAACAACCCATTAGAGAGCAGGCCACCCCCACAGAGAACAACCCATTAGAGAGCTGGCCACCCCCGTAGAGAACAACCCATTAGAGAGCTGGCCACCCCCGTAGAGAACAACCCATTAGAGAGCTGGCCACCCCCACAGAGAACAACCCATTAGAGAGCTGGTCACCCCCGTAGAGAACAACCCATTAGAGAGCTGGCCACCCCCGTAGAGAACAACCCATTAGAGAGCTGGCCACCCCCACAGAGAACAACCCATTAGAGAGCTGGCCACCCCCGTAGAGAACAAACCATTAGAGAGTTGGCCACCCCCGTAGAGAACAACCCATTAGAGAGTTGGCCACCCCCGTAGAGAACAACCCATTAGAGAGCTGGCCACCCCCACAGAGAGCTGGCCACCCCCGTAGAGAACAACCCATTAGAGAGCTGGCCACCCCCGTAGAGAACAACCCATTAGAGAGCTGGCCACCCCCATAGAGAACAACCCATTAGAGAGCTGGCCACCCCCGTAGAGAACAACCCATTAGAGAGCTGGCCACCCCCACAGAGAACAACCCATTAGAGAGCTGGCCACCCCCATAGAGAACAACCCATTAGAGAGCTGGCCACCCCCACAGAGAACAACCCATTAGAGAGCTGGCCACCCCCATAGAGAACAACCCATTAGAGAGCTGGCCACCCCCACAGAGAACAACCCATTAGAGAGCTGGCCACCCCCATAGAGAACAACCCATTAGAGAGCTGGCCACCCCCATAGAGAACAACCCATTAGAGAGCTGGCCACCCCCATAGAGAACAACCCATTAGAGAGCTGGCCACCCCCACAGAGAGCTGGCCACCCCCATAGAGAACAACCCATTAGAGAGCTGGCCACCCCCATAGAGAACAACCCATTAGAGAGCTGGCCACCCCCACAGAGAACAACCCATTAGAGAGCTGGCCACCCCCATAGAGAACAACCCATTAGAGAGCTGGCCAACCCCACAGAGAACAACCCATTAGAGAGCTGGCCACCCCCGTAGAGAACAACCCATTAGAGAGTTGGCCACCCCCGTAGAGAACAACCCATTAGAGAGCAGGCCACCCCCGTAGAGAACAACCCATTAGAGAGCAGGCCACCCCCGTAGAGAACAACCCATTAGAGAGCTGGCCACCCCCACAGAGAACAACCCATTAGAGAGCTGGCCACCCCCGTAGAGAACAACCCATTAGAGAGTTGGCCACCCCCACAGAGAACAACCCATTAGAGAGCTGGCCACCCCCACAGAGAACAACCCATTAGAGAGTTGGCCACACCCACAGAGAACAACCCATTAGAGAGCTGGCCACCCCCATAGAGAACAACCCATTATAGAGCCGGCCACCCCCACAGAGACCTGGCCACCCCCGTAGAGAACACCCCATTAGAGAGCCGGCCACCCCCACAGAGAGCTGGCCACCCCCATAGAGAACACCCATTAGAGAGCTGGCCACCCCCACAGAGAACAACCCATTAGAGAGCTGGCCACCCCCGTAGAGAACAACCCATTAGAGAGCTGGCCACCCCCACAGAGAACAACCCATTAGAGAGCAGGCCACCCCCACAGAGAACAACCCATTAGAGAGCTGGCCACCCCCATAGAGAACAACCCATTAGAGAGTTGGCCACCCCCGTAGAGAACAACCCATTAGAGAGCTGGCCACCCCCGTAGAGAACAACCCATTAGAGAGCAGGCCACCCCCACAGAGAACAACCCATTAGAGAGCTGGCCACCCCCATAGAGAACAACCCATTAGAGAGTTGGCCACCCCCGTAGAGAACAACCCATTAGAGAGCTGGCCACCCCCGTAGAGAACAACCCATTAGAGAGCTGGCCACCCCCATAGAGGACAACCCATTAGAGAGCTGGCCACCCCCATAGAGAACAACCCATTAGAGAGCTGGCCACCCCCGTAGAGAACAACCCATTAGAGAGCTGGCCACCCCCACAGAGAACAACCCATTAGAGAGCAGGCCACCCCCGTAGAGAACAACCGATTAGAGAGCTGGCCACCCCCCTAGAGAACAACCCATTAGAGAGCCGGCCACCCCGTAGAGAACAACCCATTATAGAGCTGGCCACCCCCGTAGAGAACAACCCATTAGAGAGCAGGCCACCCCCACAGAGAACAACCCATTAGGCCACCCCCACAGAGAACAACCCATTAGAGAGCTGGCCACCCCCGTAGAGAACAACCCATCAGAGAGTTGGCCACCCCCATAGAGAACAACCCATTAGAGAGTTGGCCACCCCCGTAGAGAACAACCCATTAGAGAGCTGGCCACCCCCACAGAGAACAACCCATTAGAGAGCTGGCCACCCCCACAGAGAACAACCCATTAGAGAGCTGGCCACCCCCACAGAGAACAACCCATTAGAGAGTTGGCCACCCCCATAGAGAACAACCCATTAGAGAGCTGGCCACCCCCATAGAGAACAACCCATTAGAGAGCTGGCCACCCCCATAGAGAACAACCCATTAGAGAGCTGGCCACCCCCGTAGAGAACAACCCATTAGAGAGCTGGCCACCCCCGTAGAGAACAACCCATTAGAGAGCTGGCCACCCCCACAGAGAACAACCCATTAGAGAGCTGGCCACCCCCACAGAGAACAACCCATTAGAGAGCTGGCCACCCCGTAGAGAACAACCCATTAGAGAGCTGGCCACCCCCGTAGAGAACAACCCATTAGAGAGCTGGCCACCCCCGTAGAGAACAACCCATTAGAGAGCTGGCCACCCCCATAGAGAACAACCCATTAGAGAGCTGGTCACCCCCATAGAGAACAACCCATTAGAGAGCTGGCCACCCCCGTAGAGAACAACCCATTAGAGAGCTGGCCACCCCCACAGAGAACAACCCATTAGAGAGCTGGCCACCCCCGTAGAGAACAACCCATTATAGAGCAGGCCACCCCCATAGAGAACAACCCATTAGAGAGCTGGCCACCCCTGTAGAGAACAACCCATTAGAGAGTTGGCCACCCCCGTAGAGAACAACCCATTAGAGAGCTGGCCACCCCCACAGAGAACAACCCATTAGAGAGCTGGCCACCCCCACAGAGAACAACCCATTAGAGAGCTGGCCACCCCCACAGAGAACAACCCATTAGAGAGCTGGCCACCCCCATAGAGAACAACCCATTAGAGAGCCGGCCACCCCCACAGAGACCTGGCCACCCCCGTAGAGAACACCCCATTAGAGAGCCGGCCACCCCCACAGAGAGCTGGCCACCCCCATAGAGAACACCCATTAGAGAGCTGGCCACCCCCACAGAGAACAACCCATTAGAGAGCTGGCCACCCCCGTAGAGAACAACCCATTAGAGAGCTGGCCACCCCCACAGAGAACAACCCATTAGAGAGCAGGCCACCCCCACAGAGAACAACCCATTAGAGAGCTGGCCACCCCCATAGAGAACAACCCATTAGAGAGTTGGCCACCCCCGTAGAGAACAACCCATTAGAGAGCTGGCCACCCCCGTAGAGAACAACCCATTAGAGAGCTGGCCACCCCCATAGAGAACAACCCATTAGAGAGCTGGCCACCCCCATAGAGAACAACCCATTAGAGAGCTGGCCACCCCCGTAGAGAACAACCCATTAGAGAGCTGGCCACCCCCACAGAGAACAACCCATTAGAGAGCAGGCCACCCCCGTAGAGAACAACCCATTAGAGAGCTGGCCACCCCCATAGAGAACAACCCATTAGAGAGCTGGCCACCCCCGTAGAGAACAACCCATTAGAGAGCTGGCCACCCCCGTAGAGAACAACCCATTAGAGAGCTGGCCACCCCCGTAGAGAACAACCCATTAGAGAGCAGGCCACCCCCACAGAGACCAACCCATTAGAGAGCTGGCCACCCCCCTAGAGAACAACCCATTAGAGAGCCGGCCACCCCCGTAGAGAACAACCCATTAGAGAGCTGGCCACCCCGTAGAGAACAACCCATTATAGAGCTGGCCACCCCCGTAGAGAACAACCCATTAGAGAGCAGGCCACCCCCACAGAGAACAACCCATTAGAGTTGGCCACCCCCATAGAGAACAACCCATTAGAGAGTTGGCCACCCCCATAGAGAACAACCCATTAGAGAGTTGGCCACCCCCATAGAGAACAACCCATTAGAGAGCTGGCCACCCCCACAGAGAACAACCCATTAGAGAGCTGGCCACCCCCACAGAGAACAACCCATTAGAGAGCTGGCCACCCCCGTAGAGAACAACCCATTAGAGAGCAGGCCACCCCCATAGAGAACAACCCATTAGAGAGCTGGCCACCCCTGTAGAGAACAACCCATTAGAGAGTTGGCCACCCCCGTAGAGAACAACCCATTAGAGAGTTGGCCACCCCCGTAGAGAACAACCCATTAGAGAGCTGGCCACCCCCACAGAGAACAACCCATTAGAGAGCTGGCCACCCCCACAGAGAACAACCCATTAGAGAGCTGGCCACCCCCACAGAGAACAACCCATTAGAGAGCAGGCCACCCCCATAGAGAACAACCCATTAGAGAGCAGGCCACCCCCATAGAGAACAACCCATTAGAGAGTTGGCCACCCCCACAGAGAACAACCCATTAGAGAGCTGGCCACCCCCACAGAGAACTACCCATTAGAGAGCTGGCCACCCCCGCAGAGAACAAACCATTAGAGAGCTGGCCACCCCCGTAGAGAACAACCCATTAGAGAGTTGGCCACCCCCGTAGAGAACAACCCATTAGAGAGCTGGCCACCCCCACAGAGAACAAACCATTAGAGAGCTGGCCACCCCCGTAGAGAACAACCCATTAGAGAGCTGGCCACCCCCGCTGAGAACAACCCATTAGAGAGCTGGCCACCCCCGTAGAGAACAACCCATTAGAGAGTTGGCCACCCCCGTAGAGAACAACCCATTAGAGAGTTGGCCACCCCCACAGAGAACAACCCATTAGAGAGCTGGCCACCCCCGTAGAGAACAACCCATTAGAGAGCAGGCCACACCCATAGAGAACAACCCATTAGAGAGCAGGCCACCCCCACAGAGAACAACCCATTAGAGAGCTGGCCACCCCCGTAGAGAACAACCCATTAGAGAGCTGGCCACCCCCGTAGAGAACAACCCATTAGAGAGCTGGCCACCCCCACAGAGAACAACCCATTAGAGAGCTGGTCACCCCCGTAGAGAACAACCCATTAGAGAGCTGGCCACCCCCGTAGAGAACAACCCATTAGAGAGCTGGCCACCCCCACAGAGAACAACCCATTAGAGAGCTGGCCACCCCCGTAGAGAACAAACCATTAGAGAGTTGGCCACCCCCGTAGAGAACAACCCATTAGAGAGTTGGCCACCCCCGTAGAGAACAACCCATTAGAGAGCTGGCCACCCCCACAGAGAGCTGGCCACCCCCGTAGAGAACAACCCATTAGAGAGCTGGCCACCCCCGTAGAGAACAACCCATTAGAGAGCTGGCCACCCCCATAGAGAACAACCCATTAGAGAGCTGGCCACCCCCGTAGAGAACAACCCATTAGAGAGCTGGCCACCCCCACAGAGAACAACCCATTAGAGAGCTGGCCACCCCCATAGAGAACAACCCATTAGAGAGCTGGCCACCCCCACAGAGAACAACCCATTAGAGAGCTGGCCACCCCCATAGAGAACAACCCATTAGAGAGCTGGCCACCCCCACAGAGAACAACCCATTAGAGAGCTGGCCACCCCCATAGAGAACAACCCATTAGAGAGCTGGCCACCCCCATAGAGAACAACCCATTAGAGAGCTGGCCACCCCCATAGAGAACAACCCATTAGAGAGCTGGCCACCCCCACAGAGAGCTGGCCACCCCCATAGAGAACAACCCATTAGAGAGCTGGCCACCCCCATAGAGAACAACCCATTAGAGAGCTGGCCACCCCCACAGAGAACAACCCATTAGAGAGCTGGCCACCCCCATAGAGAACAACCCATTAGAGAGCTGGCCAACCCCACAGAGAACAACCCATTAGAGAGCTGGCCACCCCCGTAGAGAACAACCCATTAGAGAGTTGGCCACCCCCGTAGAGAACAACCCATTAGAGAGCTGGCCACCCCCGTAGAGAACAACCCATTAGAGAGCTGGCCACCCCCGCTGAGAACAACCCATTAGAGAGCTGGCCACCCCCACAGAGAACAACCCATTAGAGAGCTGGCCACCCCCGTAGAGAACAACCCATTAGAGAGTTGGCCACCCCCGTAGAGAACAAACCATTAGAGAGCTGGCCACCCCCATAGAGAACAACCCATTAGAGAGCTGGCCACCCCCGCTGAGAACAACCCATTAGAGAGCTGGCCACCCCCACAGAGAACAACCCATTAGAGAGCTGGCCACCCCCGTAG
Organism: Salvelinus fontinalis; assembly: GCF_029448725.1. NCBI lineage: Eukaryota > Metazoa > Chordata > Actinopteri > Salmoniformes > Salmonidae > Salvelinus > Salvelinus fontinalis. Next base: position 50,336,111 of record NC_074683.1, on the reverse strand, counting down.
AGAACAACCCATTAGAGAGCTGGCCACCCCCATAGAGAACAACACATTAGAGAGCTGGCCACCCCCGTAGAGAACAACCCATTAGAGAGTTGGCCACCCCCGTAGAGAACAACCCATTAGAGAGCTGGCCACCCCCATAGAGAACAACACATTAGAGAGCTGGCCACCCCCGTAGAGAACAACCCATTAGAGAGCTGGCCACCCCCGTAGAGAACAACCCATTAGAGAGCTGGCCACCCCCGTAGAGAACAACCCATTAGAGAGCTGGCCACCCCCATAGAGAACAACCCATTAGAGAGCAGGCCACCCCCACAGAGAACAAACCATTAGAGAGCTGGCCACCCCCATAGAGAACAACCCATTAGAGAGCTGGCCACCCCCACAGAGAACAACCCATTAGAGAGCTGGCCACCCCCATAGAGAACAACCCATTAGAGAGCTGGCCACCCCCACAGAGAACAACCCATTAGAGAGCTGGCCACCCCCATAGAGAACAACCCATTAGAGAGCTG